>NW_012267219.1:1663468-1683960 GCF_000151885.1 Dipodomys ordii
GATCCTCAGATCTCAGCCTCCTGAGTAGCTGGGATTACAGGCCTGAGCCACCAGCGTCCGGCCCAAACATCTCTTAAATCAAGTTTTCAGATGCCTGGGTTTGTATGGAACTTTTACTCTGCCCAGTCCTAAATTGGTGCTCTTGAAGGAGTCTAAAACAGGAGTGGGGGGATAGAGAGTAAAGACAGACACTATGGATCAGTACCTTCCCATTCAGCCAGGGACTACTGAACATGGTTTTCAAGAGGTTCTGACAATATTTCTTACACATTCCCAGATTACCTTTGAATTTCGTTCTCTGCTGCACTCCCAGCTGGCCACCATGTTTTTTGATGAGGTTGTCAAACAGAATGTTGCTGCCTTCGAACGCCGGGCGGCCACAAAGTTTGGTCCAGAAACAGTCATCCCCCGTGAACTGATGTTCCATGAGGTGCACCAGACTTGAGGCAAAGGATTGCTCATCTAGCCTCCCTTCTATTTCCCCTTCCTATGCAATTATTTATTTTGTTTGGCCCCAACTTTGAGAGGGACCTATGTTCATAGTACCATTTCTCCTCTCAGTTTTATAAAAAGTGGACTCTATGCTGGCTGAAAATGTTGTGGAAAAGGCAGGTGATATGCAAGTAAGACATGAATAGAAAAGGTCAGGCTTTTCTTTAAAGTTCAGCCTTTTCACATTCAATTAGAACCAGGTCTTTTGTCACTGAGCTCTGTCAGGGCACTTTATAAATATCTGACCAAGGGAAGAAAGTTAACTTCTTGAAGGCTTAAGTAAACAGAGCTTTCTCTGGTTCAGAGGTTTTGGGTGGTAACTTTTGTTTTACCTTAGCTTCCTCAGGAGACAAGGCAGCCTGCTTCAGTTTGAGTATTTCCATGCTGTCTGTCTAGTAGAGAGAGCAGCTCTCCTCATAAGTGCCACATGGTGGAAAAAGAAGTACTGAACAGAATTGTCTGAACTAATGGGTTGCACCTTATTCTTCCACATGACTTGAGTTTTTATAAAATCTCAATAAACTGTGACAGTGTGAATTTGTCTTTTTTTGTATTATTTCTTTTGGGGAGGGGGCTAATGTACATATAGTTAAGTAGAAGAAAGCCATTGCTTCCTTTCCCAGGGGAGTTAAAGTGTAAAAAAGCTTCTTGGACATAGTGTCCCTGCTAACTATAGTAGCACATTCTACATTCCAGGACTTAGTACCCACCCACTTGCCTATTTATAGCCTTTACAGAAGGTCATTTACAGCGTCTCAGGACAGAAACATATGGTTTCAGACCAGAGGTCTGATGCCCTTGTAGCTGATGCCTGAGGACCACCCCTTCTTATTTGGGGGTGCTCCTTAGTGAAAGCTGCAAAGAAAAGTTGGTACCTGCCAGCGCCAATGGCTCATGCCTGTAATCCTAGCTACTCAGGAGGCTGAGATCTGAGAATTGCGGTTCAAAGCCAGCCTGGGCAGGAAAGTCTATGAGACTTTTTTGTTGTTGTTGGTCATAGGGCCTGAACTCTGGGCCTGGGCGCTGTCCCTCAGCGATTCAGCTCAAGGTGAGTGGTCTATCAATTGAGCCACAGCATCACTTCCGATTAAATTTATTTATTTATTGCCAGTCCTGAGGATTGAACTCAGGACCTGGGCACTGTCCCTGAGCTTCTTTTGCTCAAGGTGAGCACTCTACCTCTTGAGCCATAGCACAACTTCTGACTTTTACTGCTTATATGGTGCTGAGGAATCGAACGCAGGGCCTCATGCATGCAAGGCAAGCACTCTACCACTGAGCCACCTTCCCAGCACCCTCATGAGATTCTTATCTCCAATTAACCACCAGAAAACCAGAAGTGGCGCTGTGGCTCAAGTGGTGTGCTCACCTTGCGCTTGAAGAGCTCAGGGATGGCGCCCAGGCCCAAAGTTAAAGCCCCAAGACCAAAAATAAATAAATAAAAAATAAACAGGTGCTGGGAAGGTGGCTCAGTGGTAGAACGCTTGTCTTGCATGTATGAGGCCCTGGGTTCGATTCCTCAGCACCATATAAGCAGAAAAAGCCGGAAGTAGGACTGAGGCTCAAGTGGTAGAGCGCTAGCCTTGAGCTGAAGAGCTGAGGGAAAGTGTCCAGGCCCAGAGTTTAGGCTCCCACAACCAGAAAAAAAATAAAATAAAAAATAAATAAACAGGTACCTAATGACAACTAGAGCCCTCTAGTGTTCAGGTCTTGAGCTAGTAGTCTTAGTCCAATTTGTCCTTGCTATAATTTGTTCCTTTCACCCAGTGGGCTAGACCAGTTCTTAGATGAGTCACATAAGCAGCTGTGATGTCTCAGCCACAGTCCTTGAGTGTTCTACTTTACTATGAAACTAGGAAGGAAGGATGGAGGCTAAAGGTAAAGGACTTCCTAACCTTGACGAAGAAGACTCCTTTGGAAATCTCACAGGGAGCTTTTCCTCTGATGCATAGAATAACTTATAACTCACTAAGTTCAGGACCTGGTTTTTCAGATTCCTTGCCTCAAAATAAAGATTCCTCCAGGACTTATTTAGTAGCAGGCTCAAGCATTGTTAATAAAAACATTTATTTTTATTTTTATACAGAACAACCTGAAGTTTGCATCATGACTTAACAGTTACCCAGGGGTTTTACAGTGTCCATCTCAACAGCGTGGTTCTGAGGTTTAGATTCTACACAAACACAGGCAGGGGTTTTGGGAAAAGGGGGCACAGCAGGAGTGTGTCTCAATCCTTTCTCAAGGAAAAGGTAGTAGAGCATTCTGAGCCACTGAAAACCTGTGCAAATGAGGCTTCTAAAACAAACACTGTTCTGTGCGTTCTTGAGGAGGGGGCAGGAGACTGATAAATAAGGGAACAATTTCTGGTGGTAGGGAATGACATGGGGAGGTTTATTATTTTGAATGCCCCCAGCCCTTGGACTGGATATTCAAAAGGACCATCTCCAATCACTTCTCTGTTCAAAAAGAAATGCTAGAACCCTTTGACCATACCACAAAAGGGCTGGCCATCCCTGAGAGCTTCTGTTGTATGCGCCACAGCCTATTAATAAAGGACAAAAAAGGCCCCAGGAAACAGATCAGTGGGTAGTGGCTTGTATTCTGTAAATGTAAAAAGCTTAGTTCACATTAAGTACTGATAAAGCCAAATAACTAAAAGACCACAGTTCAGACAGACCTGCTCAGGTCTCTGGTATGGACCAACAGGGAAAGACCTAGAGCATCCTCAGCTTGAGGCACGGCAGGTATAGAGAGCCTGGAAGGAGGTATTCAAGCAGTAGGAAACTGAATACTCCCAGGCCCTAATTTTAATGGGCTAATTTTAAAAAGTGATCAAATCAAACAGTGGGTGCCACTCACAACACGTGTGATTGATGCCTTTATGGCCACCTGGTAGTATACAAAAAAATGGCCAAAACACGTCCAGCAAACCAATAGGTCTTTCTAGGTGTCTGTGTACAGGAGAGGAACATTAGGCTTGACAAAGCTGACAATTTAGCATCGATTCCTATGGAACTATAAGAAAAAATTCTGATCTGTTGGCCTAGAGGGCTGGGCAAAGAAGCAAAAGCTCCAGAGTGAATGCAGATTCTCCTAAATCTGCTTTGATTTGAGGGAAGAAGAGCCAGATTCTCATTCTGGAGTTGGGGGGTGGGTGGCCAACTCTAACCCATACCACATGCATTAGTCCTGGTCATCCTACAGTTGATGGGCAACTCATACTAGGCAGAGAAAGGGAGCTGGTTAGGGAAGAAGGGGGGGGTCACTTTTCATCTTTTAAAGTCTTTGTTTATATTTTAACTTCAAACATATATTCAGTGCCTCAGATACAATTTAATCTTAAGTCTTTAAAGGCCCCATGAAACAAAAGTATACTTTATTTTTAAGCTTCCTCATTTTCTTGTAGTCAGCTTTCCACAACTCTAGTTTTACCCTGACTTAGAGTCCACAAACTTCATCAGACCATCTGTGCTCATGGATTTGGGCCTTTCTAGAGGGAAGCCTAGGGCTCGGCTCCAAATGAGCTGTGCCAGCACACCCAGTGCCCGTGACACCCCGAACAGGACTGTGTAGTAATTCATCTCCGTCATGCCATAGTACTGTAAGACAGAAGAGAAAAAAGCTTTGTTAAAGGTTCAGAGGCAGAGCTAAGGATGTAGGTCAGTGGTAAAGTGCTTGGCTACCACAAACAAAGCCCCGGAGTCCAATTCCTATATTCGAAGAAAAGGAGGTCTAGAGGAAGTGGTATGTACAAGTCCAGTGTGAAAGGACTCTTAGAGGCCCCATTTTCTCTTTTTCTCTAGGGATGTTGCCCAGTCAACCTTAAACAAAAATGACACTAAGGGGCTGGGAAAGTGGCTCAGTGGTAGAGCGCTTGCCTTGCATGCAAGAGGCCCTGGGTTCGATTCCTCAGCACCACATAAGCAAAAAGAAAAAGCCGGAAGTGGCGCTGTGGCTCAAGTGGTAGAGCGCTAGCCTTGAGCTGAAGAGCTGAGGGACAGCGCCCAGGCCCAGAGTTCAGGCCCCACAACCGGACCCAAAAAAAAAAAATGACACTAAGAAAAGCACACATTGGGATTCTGAAAGAACAATCCCTGACCTCACCATAGACAACTTTATCAAAGGACTCTATAGGAGTCCTTTATCAAAGTCCATGCTCTGTCTCAGGGAGTTGATTTTGTACATGGCAGAACAGTAGGTTGTGATTGAAATTGGAAGGAAGGACTCACCTGAAGCAGCACGCCACTGTGAGCATCAACATTGGGCCATGGATTCTTGGCCTTGCCCTGCTCTAAGAGGATATTGGGCACAATCTTGTACAGTTGAGCAACCAGCTTAAACATGGGATCATTAGGCAGGTGTTTCAGTGCAAACTCTCGCTGACAGGAATATCGTGGATCAGTCTTCCTTAGTACTGCATGACCATAGCCTGGCACAACCTGTAAAGGGTGAGGATAAGCAGCTGGTACTCTCAGGTAGAATTTTTTTTTCTTTTTCTCGTATTCAGGGCTCTGCATTTGTTAGGCTGGCATTCTACCACTTAAGCCATACTACCAACCTATCTTATTACTGGTTATTTTTGGAAATGGAGTCTTTTAGACTTTTCTCCCTGAGCTGGCTTTGAACTAGGATCCTCTATTCCTCAAGTCTCCTCAGTAGCTAGAATTATAGGCATGAACCACTGGTGCGAGGCTAGAATGTTTCACCCCTAAATCCGAAATGAGGGAAAAAAATTCTTTGTCTACTTTAGGGACTACCTCCCCACCCCACCCCCTTTTTTTCTTTCCTTTGGTGTTTATCCTGGCCCTGAGTGCTATCCCTGAGCCTCTGTGCTCAAGACTAATAGTCTACCACTTGAGCCACAGTGCCACTTCCAGTTTTTGAGTGGTTAATTGGAGATTAAGTGTATCACGGAGACTGTTCTGCCTCATATGACTTCAAACCACAGTCCTCAGATCTTAGGATTATAGGCATGAGCCACTAGCACCTGGTACCCAGAGTTTTTTTGCTCAAAACAAACAGTGAACCATTTGAGCCACATCACTATTTCTGTTTTTTTTTCTTAGTAGTTAACTAGAGATACTTTCCTGCCTAGGCTGGTTTCAAACCACAATCCTCAGATCTCAGCCTACTGAGTAGCTAGGATTTACAGGTGTGACCCATTGGTGCTTGGCTTTTTTTTGCCTGTTGTGGGGCTTGAACTCTGGGCCTGGGCGCTGTCCTTCAGCTCTTCAGCTCAAGGCAAGGGCTCTACCACTTGAGCTACAGCGCTACTTCTGGTTTTCTGGTGGTTTATGGGAGATAAGAGTTCCATGGACTTTCCTGCCAGGCTGGCTTTGAACCTTGATCCTCAAATCTCAGCCTCCTGAGTAGCTAGGATTATAGGCATGAGCCACCAGAGCCTGGCTTGACTGTTTTTTTTTAGAGACAAGATTATGCTATGTAGCACACACTGGCTTGAAATCTAATAGCCCAGAGTAGTCTAGAACATGTGACCTGACTCTCCTGCTTCAGTTTTCTGAGTGCTGGTATTATAGGTGTGTGCCATCTTGCCTGGTTCATTGTTTTTTCCTTTTTATTTTTGAACTCTGGGCGGGCCTGGGCGCTGTCCCTCAGCTCTTCAGCTCAAGGCTAGCGCTCTACCACTTGAGCCACAGCGCCACTTCTGGTTTTCTGGTGGTAAATTGGAGATAAGAGTCTCATGAACTTTCCTGCCTGGGCTGGCTTTGAACTGTGATCCTCAGATCTCAGCCTCCTGAGTAGCTAGGATTATAGGTGTGAACCACCAGTGTCTAGCTGTTTTTTACTTCTTAATCATTCCAATGCAACTGCAGGATTTGGGTCTAGGCTTCTTTCATAGTTGCTAAGCATCTCTGCTTACCCGTCCTGAGTTGAGTGTGTTCCAGATGTAGTCTCGTAACTTCTCATCTGACACATCTTTGCCAACTTCCTTCTGCAACTGTGTTAGCCAGACAAGTACTTCCTAAGGTTTGGGAAGAAAAGGAGTGTCAATATAGATGCCAGGATCAGGAAGAAAGCATGTGGGCAAGAGAAACACAGATCAGGAAAGAAAAAAAGTATTATACCTGATTTGCCAATCCATGTAGAGGCCCTGCCAGCCCATTCATGGCTGCTGCAAAAGACAAGTAAGGGTCTGAAAGGGCACTGCCCACCAAATGGCTGGTATGTGCACTTACATTGCCACCCTCATGGTCACTATGTGGAAGAAAGACAGACAAAGGAAGGGAAGATTATAAAAACACAGACCATGTTTTATGGGCTTACATTAGCCTATAGCTAGTCAATTGATACCTAAACTCCTGTAACAAGACAACCTAATCTTATTATTAGCTTTTGTGCATTAATCCACAGACCTATAAGAGTTACTGTGTGCCAGCTCCCTAACTCTCCCCAGCTTTTTTTCTACACCTCCAATATTTTTCTTCCAGTTTTGAGGACCAAACCCAGGGTCTTCCACATGCTAGGAAAATATTCCACCACTGAGCTAACCCCAGCCACCCCTTCAGTTTTTATTTTTATTTTTTGGTCAGTCATGGGGCTTGAACTCTGGGACTGGGCGCTGTCTCTCAGGTCTCCAGCTCAAGGTGAGCACTTTACCACTTGAGCCACAGCAACACTTCCAGTTTTCTAGTGGTTAATTAGAGATAAGAGTCTCACAGACTTTCCTGCCAGGGCTGGCTTTAAACCACAATCCTCAGATCTCAGCCTCCTGAGTAGCTAGGATTACAGGCATGAGCCATTGGAGCCCAGCACCCCTTCAGTTTTTAATAGCAACAGCCAGAAGAGGGCGCTCCTGGAAAGCTAAAGGAACACCTACTATTAACAGACAGTTCTCCTCCTCCCAAATAGAAGTATCATCTAATCTTAAAATGGTTTCAGTAATTTCCACAGGTTTTTTTTTTTTTTTTGGTTGTTGTTGTTGTCAGTCATGGGGCTTGAATTCAGGCCTGGGTCTGTCCCTGAGCTCTTTTACTCAAGACTAGGGTTCTAGCATTTGAGCCACATCTCCACTTTAAGCTTTTTTAGTAGTTACATGGAGATAAGAGTTACAAGTACTTTCCTGCCTGGGCTGGCTTTAAACTGTCATCCTCAGATCTCAGCCTCCTGAGTAGTTAGGATTACAATGAGCCACTAGTGCGCCCAGCTTCCCCCAGGTCTTTTGACCTTTCTTCCTTACCAGGCCACTTTTATTTTTCCTCCCTTGAATGGCCATTATGACAATATTTCTGCCTCCTTACAGCAGATCATCTCTTCCAATATAAGAACATTAAGGAGTTAAAAAAAATTTTTTTTACACCAATCCAGGTACCTAGTGGCTATGGTTTCTGGATCTAGCTCACCTGTGGATGGTGAGGTACAAACGCATAAGCTCAGTAAACTGAGCATCAGTATAGCCTAACATGTTGGTGAAATTGTGGGACCAGTCCAGCTTAGAATCAATGGCCCCAATACTGCTTCCCTCCCTGTAAAGATTCCGGTAGATCTTCGCTGCAACACAGGGTAGCTTTGCGATCAGATCCATACAGTCTTCATAAATCAACTGATGACAGAAAGGAAGATGGAGAAAAAAACGGAATTATGAGCAAAGAAGAATTAGGCAGTTGATAATATGTGTGCTACATAGATTGGGTTACATAGGTTCATGGGTAGATACTGGGTAGATATTTTATATATGTTTCAAAATATGGAATAACAAAATACCATCTACTAAATAAACGATTATGACAAATACTAAATGTGCCAATATGGGGGTTGAACTGAGGGCCATGTACTCATTCTTGCTTAGCTTTTTCACTCAAGGCTGGTACTCTATCATTTGAGCCACCCCTTCACTTCCTGTTTTTTTCCTGGTTAATTCTTCAACTCTTAGTACTCAGTTAAATGCCAAACTCAGATATGAACTCTGATGTGTTTAATTGTAATCTTTCCCACTATAATATGCACCATATTTTAACCTCTTTAATCTCTCCTAGTCTTGGGCTTGAACTCTGATCCCTGAGCTTTTTTGTTCAAGGCTAGCATTCTACCACTTGAGCCACAGCTCCACTTCCAGCTTTTTGGTGATTAATTGGAGATAAAAGTCTCATGGACTTTCCTGACCAAACTTTGAACCATGATCCTCAGATCTCAACCTCCTAAGTAGCTAGTATTACAGGTATGAGCAACTGGCACCCAGTTTAATCATAAATTTTATTTTTCATCTTCCAAAGAAAATTCACTAATTAGGCCAAGGGTCAAGCTGCACTATTCAACTATCATTGCTAAAGAAGCTTCCACTTGGCTAGGTACCAGTGGCTCATGCCTGTAATTCTAGCTACTCAGAGTTTTGAAGCCAACCCAAGGAGACAAAGCTGAAAGACTCTTATCTCCAATGAACTAGAAAAAATGCCAGAAGTAGTGGAGTGGCTCAAGTGGTAGAGTGCCAGTGTTTTTTTTTTTTTGGGGGGGGAAGGGGAGGTCGGTTGTGGGGCTTGAACTCTGGGCTTGGATGCTGTCTCTCAGCTCAAGGGAACACTCTACCACTTGAGCCACAGCACCACTTCTGGTTTTCTGGTAGTTTACTGGAGATAAGAGTCTCACAGACTTTCCTGCCTGGGCTGGCTTTGAACTGTGATCCTCAGATCTCAGCCTCCTGAGTAGCTAGGATTACAGCCGTGAGCCACCAGTGCCCAGCTTAGAGTGCCAGTCTTAAATGGAAATGCTAAGTAAGGCCCCGAGTTCAAGCTCAGGACTGACAGAAACAGAGAGAAAGAGACAGACAGACAGACAGACAGACAGAGAGAGAGACAGACAGACAGACAGAAAGACACAGAAGCTGGCTCAACTCTTGCAACTTACGAGATTATGCTATTAATGTTATTAAAAATGTTATTAAAAACCCAGCTGAGCAGAACATCAGTACTTGTGCTTGTAATTCTAGGTACTTAATAGCTGAGAGATCTAGAATATCTCAAAGCTGGCTGGATGCCAGTCCGAGCAGAAAAGTCCATGAGACTCTCTCTAATCACTCAGCAAAAAGCGGACTGGAGACATGGCTTCAGTGGTGGCTCATTAGCCATAAATAAACAAGCTGAGACTGCAAAGTCTTTATTCAAGCCATAATATGAGTGTGAGGAAGGGGGAGAGAGGGAAGGAGGGAGAGAAAGAGGGAGGAAGGGAAGGAGATGAACTGATTGTGGCTATGTCTATAATTTCAGCCTTTGTAACTGAGGCAGCAAGCTCTCAAGTTCCAGGCCAAACTGGCCTACATGAAACCTTATCTCAATATAAACACAAAACAACAACAAAACAGCTTAAGCTATCATATAATTCTACTAAAATACCTCATAATTAATCTAGACAGAGAAAAGAACTCAAATAGTATGTCTGACTTTTGAGAGAGGCTAGACAACAATCCTACTCAGGAGGCTGAAATCTGAGAATCATGGTTCAAAGAGAGTCCAGACAGATAAGTCCAAGAGGTTGGCTCAAAGAAAGTCCAGACAGATAAGTTCAAGACACTATCTCCAGTAAATTAGCAAAATGCTAGATTGAAGACAGGGCTCAGGTGGTAGTTGTGAGCAAAAAAGGGAGAACGCAAGGCTCTGAGTTGAAGCCCTAGTACTGGCACACACACGTTAAAAAATATAAGTATCTAATATTTATCTATATATAAATATATATAATATATAATGTATATATCAAATATAGTACCGAGTTATGAACATTGATTACAAACACTCCAGGAAATCTGCAAAGTCCTGAAACATTTATCTCAACGCAGTTACTGACATTAAGCATGCAGCATGCTTAGATGCCTCAAAAATACCTTACAGGCATCTATTACAAAATAGGAAAAAGTAGTTTTTCCCTCCTTTGTGGCAGTCAAGGCAAACAGCAGCTTGACAATACCAGTGGCTCACACCTGTAATCCTAGCTTCTCAGGAGGCTGAGAGCTGAGGATCTCAATTCAAAGCCAGCCCAGTCATGGAAGTATGTGAGACTATTATTTCCAATTAACTAGCAAAAAGTTGGAAGTGGAGGTATAGTTCAAGAGGTAGAGTGCCAGCCTTGAGCAGAAAAGCTAAGGTCCAAAGTGCTCTTGAACTTATGGGCTCAAGTTGGGCATTGAAGGTGGCTCAGTGGTAGAGTTCTTGTCTTGCATGCATGAGGCCCTGGGTTCAATTCCTCAGCATCACATAAGCCAAAAAAGCCGGAAGTGGTGCTGTGGTTCAAATGGTAGAGCACTAGCCTTGAACTAGCCTTGAACTGAAGAGTTGAGGGACAGCGCCCAGGCCAAAAAAAAGAGTTCAGACCTCACAACTGACAAAGACAAAACAAAACAAAAAACAAAACAAAACAAAAACAAAAACAACTTATGGGCCCAAGTAATCTTAAGTAATGGGGACTACAAGAATGGACTACAATGCTAGTTAAACAAAATACTCTAACACAGAGTTGGCATAGGCAAGGTGTGGTGATTCATAATTGTAATCCTAGCACTAAGAAAGGTGAGCCAGGCCATACTATACAGTACAAGGTTTTCTCAAACAAAACAAAAATCACTAAAGTGTTCCCTAAAAAGGAATTCTTTCTTCCCATATGACCTATTTCCAAACAAGAAACCAACTTCACAGTTTGCTTAGCTGGCATTCCTCTTGCTTGTAAGATTTCTCAAAGTTCTCCTAATCTGGAGAAGTGGGAGAAGGAAATGAACCTCTGGAGCTAGGGTGAACTCAACCACTGAATCCAACTTTCTAAAATGTTACATAAGTTTCTAGAAAAACTCAAGTAATAATCTTCCTAAAAAGGCTATACTCTCTTTTCTCCCTCCACACTTAAGTCCTCTGAATCCCCATCATGAACCAATCACCCATCCCAAATTTCCTACCTCCCAGTACTTGGTTCGGTTGATACCCTCTGCATATGCCCGGGCAAAGTTACTTTCACTGTTGAGGGCTGTTATAGCTGCACTGAACTGAGACATTGGATGTAGATTGGTGGGAAAGTTGTCCAGCATAGTGACCACATGAGATGGCAAAGCTGCTCTCTTTGCCCATTCCTGTGACAGCCAAGATACCTATGGAAAAGGAGATGCTGGTCAGGATACTAGCAAAAAAAAGGAGAGAAATTAAAGAGCAATGACATCTGTAAAGAAAACCTAAAAGCATGTATATAACCCAATCCACTTTAGTAGCAGTCCTCTGCCCATTCCTACCCCTCACTGTATGTTTCCATAAACCATTACCCACAGCCAGATCAGGATTAACCGTCTAAGATTAGAGAAAGGCAAAGAGGGGGACAGGAAGGGATAATGTCCTGCTGTACCTGTTGTTCTGTTGGGATCTGTCCAGTTACCAGCAGCCAAAATAAGCCTTCAGGGAGAGGTTCTTCCCCACCCTTAGCCTTAGGCAGCTTTTTCTGGCATTCAGGGATACTATGGCCTCTGAAACGAATGCCCTTGATGGGGAGAAGAGTAAGAATTACATAATACTATATAACTGACCAGTTTTACTCATAATAGGCATTTTTTTATCATTATCAACATTATCATCATCATCATCTTTTGCCAGTCCTGGGGCTTGAACTCAGGGCCTGGGGACTGTCCCTAAATTTCTTTTGCTCAAGGCTAGCACTCTACCACTTGAGCCACATTGACACTGCTGGCTTTTTCTGTTTATGTGGTACCGAAGAATCAAACCCAGGACTTCATGCAAGCTAGGCAAGCACTCTAACACTACCCATATTCCCAGTCCTTAACTTTCAAAGTTAAAATCTTCATATATTTACTTCAGCTTTTGTATTTTAATATACTGAAGTAAATTTATTCGAGTTCTATGCCTTCTATTGTATTCCAAAATGTAAAACTGCTGCTATTCTAACCTGCGCTTTTATTTTTTTTGGGGGGGTTGGGATCAGTAATGGGGGCTTGAACTCAGAAACTCATACTTTTCCTTGTTTTTCTTTTTGTTGTTCAGAAGCTGATGCTTTAACACTTGAGCCACATCTCTACATCTGGCTTTTTGCTGGTTAAATGGAGGTATGACTCACAGATTTGTCTTCCTGGGCTGGTTTTGAACTACAATCCTCAGATCTCAGCCTTCTCAGTAGCTAGGATTACAGGCATAAGCCACTGGCACCAGTCTCTAACCTACACTTATACTCCTATTCTGTTAAAAAAAAATAAAAGTGGTGCAGTGTGTTGTTCTAATCTGTACTGGTCTAATAATGAGGTTGGTAAAGTCAATGATTATCCGTGATTGCCACGAGGCACCTTACCTCATCAGGGTCAAGAACTGATGTTTCATATACAAGACCCTTCATGCCTCTCATGCCACCATACATCTAAAGAAAAAAAAAAGAGGATGTGACCAGTAGACAGATGATTCATAATACAGCATGTCAGAGCTTCACGGAATTTGAGAGAGGAAATTTATTTTTAGATTTGCAGGACTTCAGTTATGGGAAAGATTTCTATGGAGTTAAATTACTGAAAATATTATTATTATTTGTTATTATTATTTTGTCAGATGTGAGGCTTGAACTCTAGGCCTGGGCGCTGTCTCTGAGTTCTTTAACTCAAGGTGAGTGCTCTACCACTTGAGCCACAGCTCCACTTCCAGTTTTCTGTAGTTAATTTGAGGTAAGAGTCTCACGGACTTTCCGGCCCAGGCTGGTTTTGAACGTGATCCTCAGATCTCAGTCTCCTGAGTAGTTAGGATTACAGGTGGGATTACACTGGTGCCCGGTCACAAATGAAAATTTAAAGTTGAGAAATTACTATCTTTCTTTAATGTGTCTGTCTCTAGCTTCTTTTCTTTTTTTTTGGGTCCGGTCGTGGGGCCTGAACTCTGGGCCTGGGCACTGCCCCTCAGCTCTTCAGCTCAAGGCCAACGCTCTACCACTTGAGCCACAGCGCCACTTCCGGCTTTTTTCATTTTGCTTATGTGGTGCTGAGGAATCGAACCCAGGGCCTCAGGCATGCAAGGCAAGCGCTCTACCACTGAGCCACCTTCCCAGCCCTCTAGCTTATTTTCTTAATTATATTTTTTTCTCTTTCCCACTTATAACTTCTCCCAACTCCCAATCAAAGTACAGCATGAGATTACAGGGGAATACTTCTCCCAACTCCCAATCAAAGTACAGCATGAGATTACAGGGGAATGCAAAAGATACCAATGCTAAAAACTGTTAGCTGAGTTGAGTTTCTCAAACTTTTAAAGCTGGAGAAGTTATCCTAGTGGGACCATGGTTTAATTGGATGTCTGGAAGAACAATAACTCAAAAGACTCAGTCCTGGCTATAATGATTGAAGGCTGAGAGCAGGACTAAAAACTACATTCATCCTTCCCATAGGTGAATTACATTAGGCTTGATCATTAAAGCTGCATAGACAAGTCTAATCTCTAATAAACAACATAAGTCCCACCATTTCTTAGTATGGAATGGAATGTTTGAAAGCAATCAGTGAAGAGAATAGTACTTTTGCTGAAACACATTACAGGGATACTTTTCCCAGCTAAGACCTCTTACCATGTCCACAGTAATTTGGCCCACCACTGTCTTGCCATGTTGCTGCCTGAAGGCCTTAATTCTGGCTTGTTCCTTAGGTATCATGTTAGCTATTATATCTTTCAAGTTCTAGAAAAAGAAGAAAGAATAGGTCAATCAGTAAGTTTTATGAGATTTCTTCCTGTAAAATAGGCATATATAACTGTTCTTTAGCATTTTGCTTTATCAGTAGGGAAGTCTGTTCAAATACTTTGTCTAGATAGATGAAGGTAAAAGAATTAGGAAGGGGTAAAGTAGAAGTAGGGCTCAAGTGTCAGAGCAAATGTTCTATATATAGAACAGAAGAATCTAATAGATGATGGAAATGGTTGCACAGTAATGTAAATGTTCTTATTGCCATTAACTATAAATAATTAAAAGCCAAGTATGTTGGTGCACATCCATGATTACAAGACTCAAGTAGCTGAGACCAGCTAGGATATATACCAATATCCTGTCTTAAAAAAAGTCATAATAATAGTTACAATAATGACAATAAAAGATACTTCCAGGAGACTCAGGGTAACACGTTGAATGGTTGCCAAATGCTCTGTTCCAGGGTCAGATTTTGTGTTCTGTATCAGTGATTTTGTGTTCCTTTTCCAAATCTTACCGTAGAAGCACTAGCATGCCGGGCAGCAAGAACAAGACAGGATGCATTCTGCAAAGAAATAAAAACAAATCCTTATGTAACAGACATAAACAGTTTGGTGTTACCTCCAGAGACAACAGCAGGTTTAACTCTGCTTCTTCTATGCACAGCATCACTAACATCTCCTCATATCAACTGGGTTCCTGGGCAAGAGAGCTTTTACAGTATCTAGCATATGCAGATCTGGTAATTGTTCTGAGAGGAAAACAAATGAGGAAACTGAGCAATTAATGTTGCTACTTTTTTAGCAGCACTTGAGCTCTCCAGTCTAGGAGAGCCCACCCATAGGCAGCAGACAGCCATTCACAACAGTAATCCTAGAAAAAGCACAAAGAAAGAATACCAAACAAGGAAACAACTGACAGAAGACAAAGAAAAACAATAGATAATGCCAACATTCAGGAGCCACTCAGCCTCAATTTTCCTAAAGAATGCCAAGAGAAAATAATTAACCTAGGAGGGGTGGGTGGGTGCATGTGCACAGTGGTAACGACTTTCAAAGAGGGCAAAATAAAGACATTTTCAGATTAAAAAAAACTAAGTTTATCACCTATATAACCTGTACTTCAGGAATACTGTGTGTGTGCTGGTAGTAGGACCTGAACTCAGGGTCTCATGCTGTCTCAGTTCTTTCCACTCAAAGCTGGAGATGAGAATCTCTGAGATTCTTATCTAGCCCCCAGCATTTGGCAACTACAGGAAGTTTTTGGTTTGGGTTCTTTTGTTTTTTGATCAGTTCGAGGGGCCTGACCTCTGAGCCTGGGCGCTGTCCCTCAGCTCTTCAGCTCAAGGCTAGCACTCTACCACTTGAGCCACAGCACCACTTCCAGTTTTTTTCTTTTTGCTTATGTGGTGCTGAGGAACCAAACCCAGGGCTTCATGCATCCAAGGAAAGTGCTTTACCACTGAGCCACCTTCCCAGCCCATGGTTGTGGGGCTTGAACTCTGGGCCTGGGCGCTGTCCCTGAGCTCTTCAGCTCAAGGCGAGCATTCTACCACTTGAGCCACAGCACCACTTCCTGTTTTTCTAGAGGTTTACTGGAGATAAGAGTCTCATGGACTTTCCTGCCCCGGCTGGGCTGTCTTTGAACAGTGATCCTCAAATCTCAGCCTCCTGAGTAGCTAGGATTACAGGTGTGAGCCACTGGTGCCCAGCTTGTTGTTTTTTTTTTTTTGGGGGGTCCAGTCCTGGGGCCTGAACTCTGGGCCTGGGTGCTGTCCTTCAGCTCAAGGCCAGCACTCTACCACTTGAGCCACAGCCCCATTTCCGGCTTTTTTCTTTTTGCTTATGTGGTGCTGAGGAATTGAACCCAGGGTCTCATGCATGCAATGCAAGCACTCTACCACTGAGCCATCTTTCCAGCCCCCCCCCTTTTTTTTGGTCAGTCGTGGGGCTTGAACTCTGGGCCTGGGTGCTGTCCCTCAGCTCTTCAGCTCAAGGCGAGCGCTCTACCACTTGAGCTACAGCGCCACTTCCGGTTTTCTAGTGGTTTATTGGAAATAGGAGTCTCACGGTCTCTCCTGCCAAGGCTGGCTTTGAACCGTGATCCTCAGATCTCAGCCTCCTGAGTAGCTAGGATTACAGGCATGAGCCACCAGCGCCGGGCCCCCTCCCTTTTTTTATAGGAAGTTTTAAACATGTATTTCAAGCCAGGTATATTGATATATGTCTGTAATTTAGCACTTGCACCAAAGTAGGACCATGTATTTCAGGCCAGCCTAGACTACATAGAGAGACTATCTCAAAAAGCCAAAAAGGATATAGTTCAAGAAAATTATTTACACTTGGAAGCATGGCTCCAGTGGTTAATGTGTGTGCCTGGCAAGTTCAAACTCCAGTACCACACACACAAGCACACTAAAGCTATATCCAAAAAGATGGGTCTTAGCTACTCAGGAAACTGAGATTTGAAGATCATGGTTTCAAAGTCAGTCCAAGCAAGAAAGTCTAACATTGTTATTTTTAATTAATAACCCAACAGCCAGAAGTGAAGTTGTGGCTTAGGTGAGTGCTAGCCATGAGCAAAAAGCCCAAGGACAGACCCAGGCCAATTTCAAGCCTCAGAAGTGCTACCTAAATAAATAGTTTGCATTAGCTAGGCATTGATGGTTCATGTTTATAATCATAGCTGCTATATAGGAGACTGAAATCTAGAGGACTCTAGTTTGAGGCCAACTAGGAGAGAAAATCCATGAGACTCCATATCTCAAAAATTAACCAGCAAGCCAGGCGCTGGTGGCTCACGCCTGTAATCCTAGCTACTCAGGAGGCTGAGATCTGAGGATCACGGTTCAAAGCCAGCCCGGGCAGGAGAGACCATGAGACTCCTATCTCCAATAAAACCACCAGAAAACTGGAAGTGGCTCTGTAGCTCAAGTGGTAGAGTGCTCGCCTTGAGCTGAAGAGCTGAGGGACAGCGCCCAAGCCCAGAGTTCAAGCCCCACGACCCACAAAAAAAAAAAATTAACCAGCAAAAAAGCTGGGCTAGTGGCGTATCTCAAATGGTAGAGTACCAGCTGAGCAAGAGGCCCTGAGTTAAAACGAAAAAATAAAAAAACCTGCACTATTTTGAAGATAGTGAGATAGTCAAAGAAAGCCTTGTTTATCATAAAATTGAACCAGTAGCTGGGCACTGGTGGCTCATGCCTGTAGCTATTCAGGAGGCTGAGATATGAGGACTGTGGTTCGAAGCCAGCCCAGGCAGAAATGTCTGTGAGATTTTTATCTCTGATTAATCACAGAAAAAGCTGGAAGTGGAGCTATAGCTCAAGTGGTAGAGTGCTAGCCTTGAGCCCAAAAGCTCAGTGACAGTGCTCAGGTCCTCAGTTTAAGCCCTAGGACTGGCTTGCACACAAGTACGCGTACCCATCGTACCCATACCCGTACCCATATTCACACCCACACCAACAACAAAGGATCACAGATAATTTCAATTTAGGCTAGCCTGGTATGCACAAAGAAAACAAAAAAAGAAAAAGAAAACACAGGTAATAATAAGGTCTTTTCCCCTCCCAGTCCTACGCAATTGTCCCTGAGCTGCTTTTTGCTCAAGGTTAACACTACCACTTGAGCTACAGTGCCACTTCCAACTTTTTCTGTTTACTGTTTATGTGGTACCGACCAATCAAACCCAGGGCTTCATGCATGCTGGGCAAGCATTCTACCACTAAGCACATTCCCAGCTCCAATAAGGCCAATTTTAGAATTAGTCAAGTAAACTACAGGAAATAATTTTCTTGAAAGCATCTTAGAATAAAGCTGAGTTCGGGCTGGGAAGGTGGCTCAGTGGTAGAGTGCTTGCCTTGCATGCATGAGGCCCTGGGTTCGATTCCTCAGCACCACATAAACAGAAAGAAAAAAGCCGGAAGTGGTGCTGTGGCTCAAGTGGTAGAGCACTAGCCTTGAGCTGAAGAGCTGAGGGATAGCGCCCAGGCCCCGAGTTCAGGCCCCACGACTGACAAAAAAAAAACAACAACAAAAATAAAACAAAACATAAATTCCCCAAACTTAACCTAGACAAAGGTTCCTTTCTCCTCAGAACCAGGTCAGAGAACTAAAGCCATTTAATGTCTGCTTTTCACAATGGTTGTACTACAATGTTTAATAAGGTCACTTACTATCCTACGCAGAGTTTTCTTCAAATCTCCTATTTTGACTTAATATTCACAGAAATTTTCTTAATTCCACCCATTATTTTCAAAGTATCTTGCCTAAGGATTCACTAATTATTCAGAAAAATATAAGAAACACCAATCAAGCCTCAAAACTGAAAAAAAAAGCAGAATCAGGATCTGCCACTTTGAATTATCTCAGCATCACAAATCATTTCTCATTATACTAGGAGACCTAACACGTTTTGGCTAATACATTGTTTCAAGAATGTATAAGAAGGCCAGGCACTGGTGGCTCACACCTGTAATCCTAGCTAGTCAGGAGGCTAAGGTATGAGGATCAGGGTTCAAAGCCTGCCCAGACAGGAAAAGTTCATGAAACTTTTTACCTCCAATTAACCACCAGAAAACCAGAAGTGGAGCTGTGGCTCAAGTGGTAGAGTGCTCACCTTGAGCTGAAGAGCTCAGGAACAGTGCCCAGGCCCAGAGTTCAAGCCCCACAAACAACAATAAAACAAAACAAAAAACAAAATTGGAAGTGGAGCTGTGTCTCAAGGTGGCAGAGCAAAAGAGCTCAGGGACAGCATCCAGGCCCTGAGTTCAAGCCCCATTACCTGAATTAATTAAAGTAATAAAATAAAGGATTCTCATCCATGAGGACCCACTGGCCACCAAAGAAAGCTCTGACTGTCTTTGTTTAGTATATTCAGTTCATATTCACTGATGGGACAAGCAGATTATAAACCTGAGTGAGCCTTGAACTTCCACCTCCCAGCCTTACCCTGGAGGTGTGGCAGTTTGGAGTTTGGCTTCTGATTTCATACCACGTGTAGCTTACTGAGACAGCAGCTGTCAGGTGAGTCAGGCAGTCATTGCATTAGATAAGCTCCTTCATGAAAGATGGTGAGCACTGATTCTAAGCACTAGGGCCTTGCTTGCAAGAGCTGCCAGGATTCTTTCTCAACAGTATTGGAGTGGGAGGCTTTTTCAAACTTTATATGCTATCACCACCCAAAAGAACACCTGTAATGAGTTTGTTATTATTTGTCTTATTTGTTTGAAACAAGTCTCTCTACGTAGACCAGGCTGGCCTGGGACCCTCTCTCTCTGCCCTTTAAAAGCACAGACCACCTTGTCTAGTGAAGTTTTCTCTTAGTGACACAGTGGGCTAGAGATCTCAAATGTGCTGAGATAGAAAAATATATATGAAAGAAAAAGTGTCTTTTAAAGGGCCAAGAAAGAAAAAGACTAGTCTTTGGAAATTCTGCCAAAAACTTGCCTATAGTATTATAGTTCTTAAGCCTATTCCTGAAAAAGGACATTGCACAAATCAGTTATCAAGTATGAACTTCTCCTTCTCCAAATTCTGGGATCTTATCTGGATAACCACCTACTTAATAACATGGTTATTTTCCTCTTACTCCTCAAGTCTGGTCCACATAAAGGCTCCTACTCAGGGGAAAAGATAACCTTTTTTTTTTTGGTCAGTCGTGGGGCTTGTACTCTTGGCTTGGGCATTGTCCCTGAGCTCTTCAGTTCAAGGGGAGTGCTCTATGACTTGAGCCATAGTGCTACTTCTGGTTTTCTAGTGGTTTATTGGAGATAGAGAGTCTCCCGGACTTTCCTGCCCGGACTGGCTTTGAACCTCGATCCTCAGATCTCAGGCTCCTGAGTAGCTAGGATTACAGGCATGAGCCACCGGTGCCCAGCTTTTTTTTTTTTTAAGCTGGTCCTGGGACTTGAACTCAGGGCCTGGGCTTGTCCCTGAGCTTTTTTGTCGCCCTCTACCACTTGAGCCACAGCACCCTTCCTACTTTTTCTGAGTAGTTCATTGGAGATAAAGAGTCTCAGAGACTTTCCTGCCCAGGCTGGCTTCGAACCACAATCCTCATATCTCAGCCTCCTGAGTAGCTAGGATTATAGCACCAGGCAAGCTAAGTTTTCTTTGATTCTCCATCAAAGGCATATCAGAAGCTCCAAAATTAAAAACTTGAGAGATGATCTTGGTACTAACAGGACTACTGTGCTCATCAACAAAAGAGCTTGCCAAGCCAGGACAAATAGATGGTTCAGTGGTAGAGTGCTTGCACTGCATGCATGAGGCCCTGGGTTTGATTCCTCAGCACCACATAAACAAAAAGAAAAAAGCCGGAAGTGGTGCTGTGGCTCAAGTGGTAGAGCACTA
>NW_012267219.1:1684920-1691040 GCF_000151885.1 Dipodomys ordii
TGTGGCTCAAGTGGTAGAGTGCTAGCCTTGAGCTGAAGAGCTGAGGGACAGCGCCCAGGCCCAGAGTTCAGGCCCCACGACCGACCCAAAAAAAAAAAAAAAAAGAATGTACAAGAAATTAAGGTATTTGAGGGGGAAAAAAAAGTCTATGAAGAAAAAAGTAGAGAAAACAACTTAAACCAGATGCAGGTGGTCTGTTCCTATAATCCTACCTACTTAGAAAGCTGAGATCTGAGAATTACATTTGAAGCCCTGTAAGGCAGAAAAGTCCATGAGACTCACATTTCCAATTAACCACCAAAAAGCTGGAAGTGAAGCTGTGACAAGTGGTAGAGTACTAGTGTTGGGGGAGGGTGAATAGGGGGGAGAAGCTTTGGGACAGCACCTAGACCCTTAGTTCAAGCTCCAGATTGGCACATATGCCTTGCTACCCCCCCCCCAAAAAAAGCTTAAAGCACTCTACTAATTATAACAGCTTTGTTTTGTGTTGATGCAATTAGACCCAGGGCCTTGCTATATGCAAGGTTCTACCACTGAGCTACATTCCCAGTTTTTTATTTTTTATTTTTATTTACTGTTGGTTGTGGGGCTTGAACTCAGTCTCTGGGTGCCATCCCTGAGCTTTTTTTGTTCAAGGCTAGTGCTCTACCACTTGAGCCACAGCTTCACTTCCAATTTTCTGGTGGTGAATTGGAGATAAGTCTCATGGATTTTCCTACATGTTAGCTTCAAATTGTGATCCTCAGATCTCAGCCTCCTCAGCCACCAGCACCTGGCTTCAGCCTTTGATTTTTGAGCTAGATTCTACACATGTAGTCTAAACTGGCCTTAACTCACGATCTTTCTACCTCAGCTTTCCAAGTATGCCACCATATCCAATAGAACAATTCTCAAGTCTATTTTATTTTTGTACAGGTCCTGAAGACTGAACTCAGGGCCTGGGCATTATCTCTGAGCTTCTGTGATCAAGGCTAACACTATACCACTTGAACCATAACTCACTGAAGACAATTTTTTGTTTTTGTTTGTACTGAGGGGTTTGAACTCAAGGTGTTAGTCTTGCCAGGCTGTCACTTGAACCATACCACTTGAACCATACCTCCAGCACTGTTTTTTGCTGGTTACTTCTGAGATAGGGTCTTAGGAACTTTTCTGCCTAGGCTGGCCTCAAACTTCAATCCTTTTGCCTTCATCCTTGAGTAGCTAGGATTACAGGCATGGATTTAAAGTAAAAAAAGTGGGGGAGGGAGATTGGAAGGGATAGGAAGGGGAAACAAAGAAGGAGGCAACAATGCTTGGTAAAGAAGGAGGAGTGCTGGGAAGGTAGTTCAGTGGTAGAATGCTTGCCTTGCATGCAGGAGGCCCTGGCTGGATTTCTCAGCACCACATAAGCAGAAAAAGCCAGAACTGGCGCTATGGCTCAAGTGGTAGAGTGCTAGCCTTGAGCTGAAGAGCTGAGGGACAGCGCCCAGGCTGAGTTCAGGCCCCACAACCAACAAAAAAACAAAAATAATGAATTGTACTGGGAACTGAACCAAGGGCTTTAAGTATACCAAGCACATACTTTATCAATTGAACTACATCTCCAACCATTTTTTTTTCTTTCTTTTGCTGGTTCTGGGGTTTGAACTCAGGGTCTAGCAATTTCATTTGGCTTGCTTGTTCCAAACTGGTGCTTTACTACTTGAACCACATCTCTAGCTTGACTTTTTTTGGGGGGGAGGGGAGAGGAAAAGGGATAATGAGACTCGAACTCAAGGGCCTGAGTACTGTCCTTTAGCTTTTTCTTTCTTTCTTTTTTTTTTGTCGGTCGTGGGGCTTGAACTCTGGGCCTGAGTGCTGTCCCTCAGTTCTTCAGCTCAAGACGAGCGCTCTACCACTTGAGCTACAGCGCCACTTCCGGTTTTCTGGTGGTTTACTGGAGATAGTCTTTCCTGCCCGGGCTGGCTTTGAACCGCAATCCTCAGATCTCAGCCTCCTGAGTAGCTAGGCGTGAGCCACCAGTGCTGGGCTCCTTTAGCTTTTTCATTCAAGGCTGGTATTCTACCACTAAGCCACAGTTTTTTGGTGGTTAACTGGAGATAAGAGTGCAAGGACTTTCCTGCTTACTCTAGGTTTGAACAGTGATCCTTGGATCTCAGCCTCAGGAGGATTATGAGTAGCTGTGATAGTAAGTGTGAGCCAGCAGCATCTGGCTCAGCCTGGTATTTTTGTTGGTTAATCAGAGATGAAGACTTTTTTTTTTTGCTTGAGCTAGCTTCAAACCACGATCCTCCAATCTTAGCCTTCTGAGTAGCTAGAATTACAGGCATGAACAGTCAATTTTCAAAATAATCACCACCAACAAAAAAATCCAAGCCCTCAAATTTCCTATATTACATGCAACAAAGGCATAAATGGTCAACTGAAGCACATAAAAAAATAAACACTTGTTTCCAGATCCTATCTTATATTTCTGCTGAATCAAAAACTGAAGGTACCTGCAAGATAAAGAAGCATCCCGGATGAAAAAGCCCACTGTGAGTTTACAGACTATTAAAATGGCCTCACATTCAAAGAACACAAAATTTAAGGCACTTGGACACTTGGAAGGAATGAAAAGTAAACACTAATGAAGATATATTGCGAAAGTTGCCTCACTACTGTTTTAAACTACATGTCCTACTCTTTTGGAGACTGAACTCGGCATTGCATTTGCTAGACCAGCACTCTGAGTTTTGCCATAGTTACCTCCTTGCTCCTTCCTTCCCTTTTCCCTTCTCTCTTCCCTTCCCCTCCTCCCTCTCTTCCTTCCTTTGTGCCAGTCCTAGGACTTGAACTTGGAGTCTGAGTATTGTCCCTGAGCTTTTTTGCTCAAGGCTAGCACTCTACCACCTGAGCCACAGCTCCACTTCTGGCTATTTAGGTGGTTAACTGGAGATTAAGAGTTTCTGACTTTCTTGCCAGGTTGGCTTAGATTCTCAGATCCTCAGATCTCAACCTCCTGAGTGGCTAGGATTACAGGCACGAGTGATGTAATCCTACAGGTGCCATAGGTGCACAGCAATGCCAAAGCCTTTTAAATTTTATCTTTGTTTTCAAAATAGGGCCAGTCTTGCCCAGACTGGCTCCAAACTCAATTCTCCTGTGTCTAGCTTCAGAATAGCTGAGATTACAGGGCTTGCCCCACCATGCCTGGTTCCTACTCAACTCTTAAGGAATGTGTGTGGTCTTATTAAGATCTACCAAGTCTAGATTCCTATGTGCTGCATGTATGAGTTTCTAGGAATCAGGAATGACAACATTCCCTTTTCTACCTGCTTCACTGCCCCCATTCTGTCTTTATTGTGTCCTTATGCCCATGTGTTCATTTACCTGCTACCAACCTAAAAGCCACCAAGCAGAATAAATGTAGTCATGCAGTAATAGTACTCCAAAGGCTCCCCTGCACTGCTCATCTTTAGTTTAGTGCCAAGAGTAATAGGCCAATAACAAACTGAATGCTCTGTGATCTGAGCTCTTGTCATTACGAGTTTTGGGTACTAAGCCTAAGTACTTGATAAGACAAAATAGACTCAGTCTTGTTTAAACCAGTTTCAGAATAGGGCTTGGAGGAGATATGTAGTGCTGTTAAGTTTGCTGTGAAGAAATTGTGTTTATTTAAGGGCCTTGAAAAAATATAGAAAATTTGGAAATGTCTTTGGATTGATTTTCTGAAAATTTCAAACATCTTAGTTTGGAAGAACAATTCTTAGTGGTACAAAAATAACTCCCTTTAGAATGGTCATAGTAGTTAATGCCTGTAATCCCCATTTGGTAGGACGACACAGGAATATCAAGAGTTCTAGGCCAGCCTGGACTACATATTGAGATCCTGACTCAAAAAAAAAATCTAACAATGAGAATCAAAATGTCAGGGAACAGTAAGTACTTTTCGGTCAGAAGACTGCCTCATTTTGTATTTCTCTCTCCCTCCCCCCACCCCATTCATTGGCCATGGAGCTTGAACACAGGGCCTGGGCGCTGTCCCTGAACTTCCTTCCTTTTTTTTTTTTGGTAGGTCATGGGGCCTGAACTCTGGGCCTGGGCACTGTCCCTCAGCTCTTCAGGTTAAGGCTAGCGCTCTACCACTTGAGCCACAACGCCACTGCTGGCCTTTTCTGCTTAAGTGGTAATAAGGAATCAAACCCAAGGCATCATGCATGCAAGGCAAGCATTCTACCACTGAGCCACATTCCCAGCCCTTCGTGAACTTTTTCACTCAAGGCTAGAGCCTTGAGCCATAGCTCCACTTCCAGTTTTCTGGTAATTAGTTGGAGATAAGAGTCTCAGGAGGGCTGGGATGTGGCAAAGCGCTTGCCTAGCAAGTACAACATCCTGGCTTCGATCCCCAGTATCAAAAAGAAAAAGACAAAAACCAAGAGTCTCATGGACTTTCCTGCCCAGGCTGGCTTGGAACCACAATCTTCAGATCTCAGCCTCCAAAGTAGCTACAATTACAGGTGTTAGCCAACAGCACCCAACCTGCTTTGCCTCTTCATAAAGCTTATTATCTTCATATCAAAAGTAAAAAAAATCTATTAGCAAATACAACTACCAATTAAGCTGCAGGCTCATCTAGACAGCTCAGTGGGGTGAGACCAATACTTATCTGCTGATTTTCAGTTCCTGGCCATACTGCTTAGTTCTCAGGAAACACCAAGTCCTGAGTTTGTTGGAGTTTTCCAGTTCCAAGGGTCAAAAGCTTTCTAATGGCTCTTGATAGTTTTCTAGAATCTTCTAAGGTGAAAGTAAAATGATAATTTTATCCCAAACAGTAAGTCATGTTATCCCAAAAAGTGCCCTAAGATCACCTAGGGGCTTATGAGATAAATCTAAAGGCTTTTTCAATTTCTTTTGTGGGATTAGTCTATCTGGCCAGGGTTAGTAGCTCTGGAATGAGCTAATTATAGTGTCCCCTATTCCGCCAAACACTGTCTAGAACTTTGCTTCATTTCCCAAGAGATTTCCTTACCCTGTTCCCTGGCAGCAGGAGTAGCACCAGCCAACTAAGTCAAGTATCTCCCAAATGATCAGTCTCTACCTTGTTGCTGGGTATTTGGAAAAACCTTAAGTTAAAACCTACAGGTTTGCTGGGCCCCAGAGGCTCACGCCCGCCTCCTAGCTACTCAGGAGACTGAGATACGAGGATCACGGTTCAAAGCCAGCCCAGGCAGGAAAGTCTGTGAGACTCTTATCTCCAATAAACCACCAGAAAACTGGAAGTAGCCCTGTGGCTCAAGTGGTAGAGCAGTAGCCTTGAGCTGAAGAGCTCAGGGACAGCATTCAGGTCCATAGTTCAAGCCCCTCGACTGACAAGAAAACAAAAAAACTACAGGTTTCACTTCACCTCTTGCCAATCAGAGCAAATAAAAACCATTCTAATGTTTTCCTTATCCCTTAGGGTATCCCAGCTTCCAACTGTCTGCAGAAATGAAAATGTAAGTAATTTGAAGTCAAGGTCACTTGTGGGACTGTCCCGCTCAGATTAGAGGGCCAGGACTTCTTCAGCACAGCGGTTTCTCTGTTTAAAGAGCCAAGTTATCCAAAGCCAAACATACTGGCAATTTGAAGTTGGAGGCATCATTACCTGAAACGATATTTCTAGGATTTTAAAGAAATACATGTCAAGTAACGGGCCCCAATGCATTCTTGGGAGACACATGAGAGAGGAAAATTAACAGCAAAACCTAGGCAAGCCAAGTAGTAAGACTGGCCATGTGACCTTGGCTTTATTACCTCCTCACTTACTGGTCGGCCTGCAGTTTGGTGGAACCACCTTTCAGGTTCTTTCTCCAATCACACGCGATAATCAAGCAGAAGGTGTCACGGAAATGCCTCACCCTACTCAAGCTCCTCCTATATAAAGTGTAAGAGTTCCCAAGGACAAAAGAGGAGTTGGGCGTCCCACTTCTTTACGAGAAACTGCAATGGCTAGATACGGGTCACTCAAGGTTCCAATAATTAGGCTGGAGAAGTGGAAACGGGTAGTTCAGGAACTGACAAAAGCCTTCCCTACAAAGCACGGCCAAAATTGGCCACCGTTCCAGCTCAAGCCCAGTGACAGAGTGAGCACATCTGCTCATTCCATCCCTCGCCCCT
>NW_012267219.1:1691090-1697848 GCF_000151885.1 Dipodomys ordii
CCCCCCCCCCCCAACTCCACCGGAACGACTCCTTCGGTTCTCTACCAGCCATTCCCGACCTGGCTCCGGCGTCCCGAGACACGCATTGCCGCCCCGCTCCCGCCGCAGACGAGGGTGCTGACAGGAGGGTCGCCTCCCACCCCCACCACGCCCCGCCCCGGACTGCAGCGGCCTGCTGCAGTTCACTCCCGGGAGCCAGCTGCTCAGAGCGGCGCAGCGCAGCACATGGGCCTGGGGAGCTCGGGCTGGCGGCCGACCAGGCGCAGGGCCCCTTTAAGGCGCACAGGGATGCGCTCCGCTGTGGGAGGGAGACCCGGACGCCGAGGGCCTCCGGTCGCTACGGCCCCACCCCAGGACGCCGCGCTCCGTCCTCTCGTGGCTCACCTTGGCTCCCAACAGCCGGGCTGCCGCAGTGAGTAAAGCCATGACGGGCCAATTCTGGGTTCTGGTGGGAAGGGAAGGAAGGGAGAGAAGCTGCGGCAGGAATGGAGCCGCAGCCGCTGCACCAGACACCGCGCCAACCCGTGGACAAGGTTGAAAGGAGGCGACCGGGGGGACGGGTAGACAAACCGACGACGGCGCCCGGCCCGGGGTCCTCAGCGAGGGCCCGCCCCTAGATTGAGACCCACCCCTCCCCTCTCAGGGGATTCACCTCTGGCTCGGTCATTGGTCCATTACGGAAGAGGGGCGGGACCTAAGCCGTTGACAGCTGTTTCGGCCGGGGTGATTGGACTATAGGGATTAGGCTAATTAACGGTAGAATGGGCGGGGGAGGAATTGAAGGTGTCTAAGGATATGCCTGAGAACTCAGTTAACTTCCTTCTTTTCCTTTTACCCTTAACATGTTTGGGGTTAATTCTCCAGAGAATACTAAAGACAAAGCTCCAGAACTCGACTTTTGAAGGTCAACTCCTTAATAAACTGTCATGACAACTGATCAAGGCCTGGCCTGTTTTTCCTCCCTCCCCGCCATGTTTTTTTCTCTCCTCCTTTTCCCCCTTTTTTTTCTCCCCCCCCCCCCCCGGTCCTCCCTTTCCTCCTTACTTATGGAGGTGGTCCTGGAGCTTGAATTTAGGTCCTGAACACTGTCCCAGAGCTTTTCTACTCAAGGCTAGCCTTCTACCACTTGAGCCACAACTCCACTTCCAGCTTTTTTTGGTAGTTAATTGGAGATATGTCTCATGGACTTTCCTGCCCAGGCTGGGTTTGAACAGCAACCCTCTGATCTCAGTGTCTCTAGGATTACAGGTTTGAGCCACCAGCTCCAGGCTTTGGCATGCTTTCTTGAAGAATGTCTGTGGTTAATGACTTAATGTCCATGGGGTGACAAACATATGAAAAAGAAGTGTATGACACCAGAAGTAGACTTGGTGGAGATCGTTTGAAGCCAGCAGAGGCCAAGGTATTACAAATACCAGAAGACTCCAACATGTGAAGAAAAACAACAAACATAACATGAATAGCTAGTACTCTTCACGAGCTGAAAGTTCTTTAATGCCACCAGAAACTCAAAGTCATCCAAATTCTACCTGGGTCTGTCACTCCAGTGGTGTAAACCCAGCAAACCCATACCTCATTTAGCTACAAAGATGAGGAGCAGTACACCTATCCTTTGGCACACCAACCCTTTACAAAAATCAGGCAATTGGCACACTCCCTTTTTGTCATCTCATTCATTCCCATAGGGCCTCTGGACCACTTGTCCTACTTGGCTATCTTCTATACTCTTATCTTCTGGGGTGTTCCCCTGTAGGCCCATGGCACTAAAATGACCCAGGATACTAAGGTAATCTTCCTCTTTAATTCCTCTACATGGACCAGGACCTCAGAACTTTTTTACCTCTCTAAACCTATTTCTGTCTAAGGGCAGAGAGTAGTTGACTCAAGGATCAGACACCTTATCTACAAATCTCAAGCCCTAGTGGACAATCCTTTTATCTACCCAGGTTGCAATAATGAAGAGCAGAGGTCTCAGAATCCATCTAAACCAAGTCTAGACAGACTTTAGTTTATAACTTAGACAAGAAAAAAAATACCCTTATTTCGTCTTCCCAAGATGTTTTTGTTGTTTTTTTGGATTTTTTTTTTTTGGTCCGTTGTGGGGCTTGAACTCTGGACCTGAATGCTGTCCCTGAGCGCTTCAGCTCAAGGCTAGTGCTCTACTACTTGAGCCACAGCAGCACTACTGTTACTTCCAGTTTTCTGGTGATTAATTGGAGAGATGAGTCTCTGGACTTTCCTCCCGGGCTGGCTTTGAACCATGATCTTCAGATCTCAGCCTCCTGAGTAGCTAGGATTACAGGTTCCCAAGTTTTCTGATGGCCAGACTCATGCCTACTAAACAATGCTTCTCTAGCCTGGGAATCAGATAGGTAGTTCTTAGGAAAGAGAAGCTATACAATGCTTCAAAGAGACACTGACCTCAGCTACCCCTCCAGTAACTTCAAAGCTTCAATGTTCAATATTTGCTCCCAATTTAGCATCTTACAGAGTATGTCCTCATAACCCTACAATAATTTGACCTGGTTCCTTCTTTCTGGTTAATTATCCACAGAGTCTAGCCCACAGATCAGAGGATTGAACTCCAATGCCCCAAAAACCAATGAGGCATTTTCTCAGGATATAAGGCTACCTTAAGGTACAACTATTGGGTGGTCATAAAGACAAGCTATCTGGAGGTTTTAATAATTGGAGGGAGGATGGGTAAATGGCAGTGTTGTAAATCTTTGACTTAGAGTTCTGGAGCCTAGTAGCATCAAGGACTTTATAGACTTGTTTTAAAGTTGCCAAGACCTGACAGCCACAGTTATGAGGCCAGTGGGAAAGCCTAAAGATCAGAAGAGCTAAGTGGAATCTCCCAAAAGTGGAATTAGAGTCTCTGCATGTTTGTCCCTCTTTTTTTTGACATTGTTAGGATTGAACACACTGGGCCAGGAATGTATTACTAAACCATATCATCAGTCCTACAAAGACTTTTTCTGAACTAGATGGGACCTAGAGAAGTAGAAAATTAAGAAAAATTTGGTAGCAGGTATAAGGATCTAAGTTCAAACCCTTAGTACTGCTGAATTGAGAGCACCTCCACTTCCAGCGTTTTGCTGATTAATTGGAGATAAAAGTCTCACAGAAAGGCTGGGAAGGTGACTCAGTGGTAGGATGCTTGCCTTGCATGCATGAGGCTCTAGGTTGATTCCTCAGCACCACACATGCAGAAAAAAGCTAGAAGTGGTACTGTGGCTCAAGTAGTAGAGAGCTAGCCTTGAGCTGAGGGACAGCACCCAGGCCCAGAGTTCAGGCCCCACGACTGACTGCTCTCCATGCTGACCTTGAACCATGATCTCAGCCTCTTGAATAGACAGGATTACAGACAGGAGCCACCAAGAGACAAGAAAGAGGGGTGGGGAGGAGGGAGAGGGGAGAAGAGAAACAGACAGAGGCTGGTATGAATACAACAGCCAAAAGTTGGGGATGTAGCTCAGTAGTAGAGGACTTGCCTAGCATGGGAGGCCTTGTTTTTAGGGTGCTCCTTCCAGTGCTGAGGAGCACTGGGGAAAAAACAAAAACACATCAGCTAAATAAGTTCTAGGTCCAAATATAATTAAGTGCCTGGGAACGAGACAGGCATAGAGAAGGTTAAACATTGAGATCATGATGACCTTGGACTACTTTAAAATGAATAAGGGTAATGATGCCCCCTGGTGGCCAATAACAAGTGGGAGAATACTGCCTAAATGTAACCTGAATTGTCTACCAATAGGTAAACCAAACTTCTATATTTAATGGACAATAGTTAAGATGTCTTGAATGCTTACTATTTCAAGTTGCTATCTAAATGTGGTACATGAACAATATGACATAATCTTCATGACAGCTCTGAGAAGTAGGGAATAGTATCTGTAAGGAGGCAGAAACCCAGACTTATAAGTGTTCTGACCAGGGTCATAGCTCTTAATCACTCTAGTTACAATTCAGACTGCCATCAACTTAACTGCCAAACTTTACTGTTTACACAATTTGCTGTTTAGATGATTACCAGCTGCAACTCTTCAATCCTAGGTGCTGGGGACTAAACTCAGGGCTCTTGCAAGGTAGGTAACTGGCTCTACCACTGAGCCACAAATTCAGCCCCAAGTGTTTTTTTCTTTCTTTGTTTTTGTTTTTGTCAGTCATAGGGCATGAACTCTGGCCTGGGCGCTGTCCCTCAGCTCTTCAGCTCAAGGCTAGCGCTCTACCACTTGAGCCACAGCACCACTTCCAGTTTTCTGGTGGTTAATTGAAGATAAGAGTCTCACAGACTTTCCTGCCAGGGCTGGCTTTGAACCGCAATCCTCAGATCTCAGCCTCCTGAGTAGCTAGGATTACAGACGAGAACCACAAGTGCCCTTCTTCCAAGTATATAGGAGATGTCAGCACAATGTGTTGTTAAAAGGTAAGTAACTAGGACGGATGTACTTTCTAGGTTTAAGACCAACTGGATCAAAAAAATTTTAGCCATGTCAGGTGCCGGTGCTGGAGGTGCACGCCTCTAATCTTAGCTACTCAGGTGGCTGAGATCTGAGGATCGTGGTTCAAAGCCAGCCCAGGCAGGAAAGTTCCTGAGATTCTTATCTCCAATCAATCACCAGAAAACCAGAAATGGTGCTGTGGCTCAAGTGGTAAGAGAGCTAACGTTGAGGTGAAGAGCTCAGGGACAACATCCAGGCCCCACATCTGATAAAAAATAAATAAAATAAAATTTTGGCCATACCCTTTCCCAACACATAAGCTGGCATAGTGACTTGTGCCTATAATCTCAGCTACAAAGGAATCATAGGTAAAAGGATCACAATCCAAGGCCTATCCCAGGTAAAAAGCAGGAGACCCCAACTGAAAAATATCCAAAGCAAAAAAGGTTAGGGGTGTGGTTTATGATAGAGTTCTTGCTCAAGTGCAAAGTCCTGAGTTCAAACCCCAGTACTGCCAAGAAAAAAAAAGATAAGGAACTTACTTAGTAAGTTATTTTATAGATAAGTCCTACTCATCTGTAAAACCTTTGTATCATCCAGAGCTGAAATACATCATCTATGGTGACCACTCCCACCCTCATAGAACACGTAAAGATAGGATACATACAATTAGCAAATAAGCTGGGTATAGGTAACTCCTACCTATAATCCTAGCTCCTCAAGGGGCTGAGATCTGAATTGAAGCATGCCTAGGCAGGAAAGTCCATGAGACTTTATCTCCAATAAACTACTCAAATAAGCCAGAAGCGGCACTGTGGCTCAAGTGGTAAAGTGCTTGCCTTGAGCAAAAGAAGCTTGGGGACAGCACCCACATAAACAGAAAAAACCAGAAGTGGCACTGTGGCTCAAGTGGTAGAGCACTAGCCTTGAGCTGAAGAGCTGAGGGAGAGTGCCCAGGCCCAGAGTTCAGGCCCCATGACCGGACCCAAAAAAAAAAAAAAGTTTCCCGGTGTTTTGTGGCTCACCCCTGTAATTCTAGCTACTCAGGAGACTAAGATGTGAGGATCATGGTTCAAAGCCACTCTAAGCAGGTAAATCTGAGTGAACTAGCAAAAAGGCAGAAATGTAGGTTTGACCTTGCAGAAAGCTTCTGATAAACATGTCCTTGTTATATGAGATAAAAGATGTGCAGTCAGTCTACCATACTAGGACCTTATAAAGATATAAGAGAATAATTTTTCACTGGGTCGTATGGAGGACACATGCAGACTCAGGACCAATAGAAGACTCAGGCTGGATCATTTTATAAATTAGAAGATTCAAGTTTCCTATGTAGTCTCACTTTTTTTCCTTGTAACATTTATTTATTTATTTATTGTCCGTTGTAGGGCTTGAACTCTGGGCTTATGTACTGTCCCTCAGCTCTTCCAGCTCAAGACTAGTGCTCTACCACTTGAACCACAGTGCCACTTCCAGTTTTCTTGTGGTTAATTGGAGGTAAGAGTCTCACAGACTTCCTTGCCTGGGCTGGCTTTAAACTGTGAGCCTCAGAACTCAGCCTCCTGAGTTGCTAGGATTATAGGCATGAGCCACTGATGCCCAGCACCAATATTTTTGTTTTTGTTTTGTGCCGGTCCTGGTGCTTGAACTCAGTGACTGGACACTGTCCATGAGCTCTTTTGTTCAAGGCTAGTGCACTACCACTTGAGCCACAACTCCACTTCTGGCTCTTTTTGTGGTTAATTGGGGATGAGTTTCATGAACTTTGCCATCAGGGCTCACTTTTGAACCACAGTCTTCAGATCTCAGAATCCTGAGTAGCTAGGATTACAGGCAGGGTTTTACTATGTTGACTAGGCTGGTTTCAAACTCATAGCTTCAAGTGATCATCCTGCCTCAGAGTCCAGTATAACTGGGATTACAGGTGGGTACCTGTAATATGTATCTGTAATGAGCCACACCTGGCTCACTTACATGTTGATAACTTTTCTGATGAAAGAGAATGGACTTCTTAGATTCCAAGCCCACAACAGATGTAACCATAGGAATATTCAAGATTATACAGATTATGAACATTAATTACAATTACATGTATCACAGAATCCATAAAAACAGTCTTATAACAGCTGGTTTGAAGCCGGGGGCTGGTGGCTCACGCCTGTAATCCTAGCTACTCAGGAGGCTGAGATCTGAGGATCGCCTTTCAAAGCCAGCCCAGGCAGGAGAGACCGTGAGACTCCTATCTCCAATAAACCACCAGAAAACTGGAAGTGGCGCTGTAGCTCAAGTGGTAGAGTGCTCGCCTTGAGCTGA
>NW_012267219.1:1698038-1698406 GCF_000151885.1 Dipodomys ordii
AGTGGCACTATGGCTCAAGTGGTAGAGTGCTAGCTTTGAACAAAAGAAGCTCAAGGACAGTGCCCAAACCTAGAGTTCAAGCCCCAGGACTGGCAAAAAAAAAAGAATTGTTTTTCTCCTTGTGTTGGTACTAGAGCTGGATCTGAAGAGCTGGGCATTGTCCCTGAACTTTTTTGCTCAAGGCTAGCTCTCTATCTCACCTCCTCTCTTTTTGGTCGTTTAGCTGGAGATAAGCATCTCACAGATGTTACTGTCTGAGCTAGCTTCCAACCAGGATCCTCAGATCTCAGTCTCCAGAGTAGCTAGGATTACGGGTGTGAGCTACTAGTGCCTGGCTAGATACATTTCTTTTTTCTTTTTTTTTTTTT
>NW_012267219.1:1698789-1700121 GCF_000151885.1 Dipodomys ordii
CACACACACACACACACACACACACACATGATAGAATTAACACTAGTTCTCTTTGGTTGAGAAGTAGTGTCATAGTGCTTGCTCTGACTTAGTTTATGGGGACAGAGCTCAAGTGATAGAATATTTGTCTAGCTGACTCCAGGCTTCCGTTCCCTAGTACTACGAAATAAATAAAATGATAAGAATATACAAGCATTATGTGTCAATTAAACACTAAAAGAAAAACACCACTAGCAAAACAGTGAAAAAGAATGTATGCGTGAATAGGTGAGTATGAAGCCGGGGATTGGCTTATACATATAATACTAATGACTCAGGTGGCTGAGATCTGAGGATGAAGGTTTAGAAGCCAGTAACTAATTGGGTAACAAGTAAAAAAGCTGGATTAGGTAGTGGTGCTGTGGTTCAAGTGGTAGAGCACTTTCCTTGAGCTGAAGAGCTTAGGGTCAGCGTTCAGGCCCACAGTTCAAGCCCCACGACCAACCAAAAAAGAAAGAAAGAAAGAAAGAAAAAAGCTGGACTAGAGGCATAGTTCAAGCAAGAAAGCTAACTGAAAGCATGAGACCCTGACTTCAAGCCCCAATACCAGTACAAAAAATAAAAACTGTAATTTTTTTTTTTTTTTTGTCGATCATGGTGCTTGAACTCTGGGCTTGGGTGCTGTCCCTGCACTCTTCAGCTCAAGGTAAGCACTCTACTGTTTGAGCCACAGCTCCATTTCCGGCTTTTTACTGGTTAGTTGGAGAGAAGAGTCTCATGGACTTTTTCTGCCTGGGCTGGCTTTGAACCGTGATCCTCAGATCTCAGCCTCCTGAGTAGCTAGGATTACAGGTTTGAGCCACTGGCGCCCAGGTGTAAAGATAATTTGTTCTCCCATATGATCTTAGTACTCAGGAAGCTGGCAGGAAGATGATTTCTAGGCTAGCCTGAGTTACATAGCAAGACCCTGTTTAAAAAAAAAATTCGGGGCTGGGAAGGTGGCTCAGTGGTAGAGTGCTTGCCTTGCATACATGAGGCTCTGGGTTCGATTCCTCAGCACCACATAAGCAAAAAGAAAAATAAGCCGGAAGTGGTGCTGTGGCTCAAGTGGTAGAGCGCTAGCCTTGAGCTGAAGAGCTGAGGGACAGCACCTATGCCCAGAGTTCAGGCCCCATGACTGGACCCCCCCAAAAAAAATTCTTGGAAGTGGCACTGTGACTCAAGTGGTAGAGTGCTCACCTTGAGCTGAAGAGCTGAGGGACAGCACCCAGGCCCAGAGTTCAACCCCCACGACCAACAAAAAATAAAATAAAATAAAGCAGCTTTCAAATGGACCAGGCATTTGTGGCTCAC
>NW_012267219.1:1700296-1707457 GCF_000151885.1 Dipodomys ordii
CAGGGCCTCAGGCATGCAAGGCAAGCGCTCTACCACTGAGCCACCTTCCCAGCCCTGAAGATCACAGTTCAAAGCCAGCCTGGGCAGTAAGACCATGAGATTCCTTTTTTTTTGCCAGTCATGGGGCCTGAACTCTGGGTCTGGGCACTGTTCCTCAGCTCTTCAGCTCAAGGCTAGCGCTATACCACTGGAGCCACAGCGCCACTTCTGGCTTTTTCTGTTTATGTGGTGCTGACGAATCGAACCCAGGGCCTCATGCTTGCAAGGCATGCACTCTACCGCTGAGCTACCTTCCCAGCCCCGAATTTTTTTTTTTAAACAGGGTCTTGCTATGTAACTCAGGCTAGCCTAGTTATCTCTAGTTAACCACCAGAAAACTGGAAGTAGAGCTGGCTCAAAGTGGTAGAGCGTTAGCCTTGAGCAAAAAAGTTCAAGAATAGCACCCAGGTCAAGTTCAAGCCCCATGATAATAAATAAGTAAGTAAATAAATCTTCAAATGTTTATATAAATATTCTCTCCTTAAGGCATTCCTGAGACTGAAATGTTCCATTCTAAGCCCTCAAACATCTCAAGATCAGGTGTTTCAGAACTTAACAAAGGAAAAAACCCTTTAGATGTTCTGCCCTGTGCTAAGGCACAGAATCTCTACACAGAAAAGTGTGGACTCAGTCCAGACTGACGATAGCTGGTGATGCAGATGACAAAGTCTTTATTGTTGGATTTTGCATCATATCTAAAAGCTTAGCAAGCAAGGCCTTCATTCTGTATGATTCCTTACCTTATGTATCCCTACCTGATAAAACCCTTACTTTTCAGCTGAGAGGGTCACATCCTTCCTGCCTTTGCTCTGCCTTGGTGGTCCCTGCATCTGGAAGGGCAGGGAGGAAAGAATAATGCATGTCCATTATTTCCATCCAGGTTGAGTTCTGTCTTTTTTTTTTTCCCCTTTGTTTTTTATGCAGGTCCTGGGACTTGAACTCAGGGTTTGAGCGTTGTTCCTGACCTTTTGTTTTAAAGGCTACAGCTCTACCACAGCTCTAGTCCTTGCCTTTTGGTTGTTTGTTGGAGGCAAAAGTCTCATTGAGCTGGTCACTGATGACCTACACCTGTAATCCTAGTTACTCAAGAGGCTGCGATCTGAGGATTGCAGTTCTAAGCCAGCCAGGGCAGGAAAGTCCATGAGACTCTTTTTTCCTCCATCAGTTGTGGGGCTTGAACTCAGGTCCTAGGCTTTAGCCCTGAGCTGTTTTGCTTAAGGTTAGTGCTGTACCAGTTTAAGCCACAGCGCCACTTCCAGTTTTCTGGTGGTTAACTGGAGATAAAAGAGTTTCATAGACTTTCCTTCCCAGGCTGACTTGGACTGGGATTCTCAGATCTCAGCCTTTTGAGTAGCTAGGATTACAGGTATGAGCTACTGGTGCCCAGCTTCTGAGACTCTTATCTCTAATTAGCCACCTGAAAACCAAAGTGTTGAATCCACACTGAATGCATGTTTATATGGTTTATAGTAGAGCAGGATCTCAGAAAGTAAAGCAATTAAAGGCATGGATTCCTTTGAACTTTGTATAGCACCAATCCCCAAAACTTTCCTTTCCCTCTATTTTCTTTCTTTTCTTTTCTGAACTCTGGGCCTGAACGCTGTCCCTAAGCTCTTCAGCTCAAGGCTAGCACTCTACCACTTAGGCCACAGCGCCACTTCCATTTTTTTTTCTGCTTATGTGGTGCTGAGGAATCAAACCCAGGGCCTCATGCATGCAAGGCAAGCATTCTACCACCTAGCCACCTTTCCAGCCCTCTACTTTCTTTCTTATCTGTACTCTTCTATCTTCAGGCCTAATGTAAGGACAGATTCTGGGCATGAAAAAAACAACACAGTTGGTACTTTTAGTTTCTTTTTTTTTTTTCAGTTCATTTCCATAAAAACATAATATAAAAGGCAATGCCACCATCTTCCCCTCCTGAGGGTGATCCACCAAGCTGGTCTGGGCTGCTCCAGTAGTTCATAGCTCATCATGAGATATGTGCAGGGCATGGTCACATAGATCTGCAAACAGAACATAACAGTGTGAAGGAAGATGTCACTCACATATTGATATATGCCATTACCAAGAAAACAGCCCAATGCCAAGCACTGGTGGTTCACACCTACAATCCTAGCTACTCAGAAGGATCTGAGGATCATGCTTCAAAGCTTTCCTGGGCAGGAAAGTCCAACAAACCCTTTCCTCCAATTAAGGCTGTAAGTGAAACTGTGGCTCGAGTGAGAGAGCCTTAACCTTGAGTAAAGAAGCTCAGGGATAGCACCCAGGCCCTAAGTTTAAGCCCCAGAACCAATACCAAAAAGACAAAAGAGTCAAAATCAAACTGACACATACACCAACCACCATTTTTCAAATCTGCTTGTCCACTGCCCTCTCACCTATACCTCAGGTCAGGGGACCATAAATTCTGAAAGATGACAAGAAAAAAGTAGAAAGGACTAACCTAAATCTCTAAGCCAGGGGAAATGGAAGCTAACTATCAGAGGATTTGGAGTGTACAGGTGCTGGGAATCCCAGGTTCTACCTACAAGGCTATGAGAACTAAAACAACTGGAAGTAGCTTACCTGTTCGCTTACTGCAAAGTTTGTCTTTAACATTGTCGGCCTCTCGAGAAAAGAATTCAATAAGTTCATCCTCGTATTCTTCCACAATGCTCTCACACTGCCAATCCAAGGGAGAAATGAATGACAAAGGCAGCAAGAAGTTTGTGTTTGTTTGGGTTTTTTTTGGTCGGTCATGGGGCTTAAACTCTGGGCCTGAGCGCTGTCCCTCAGCTCTTCAGCTCAAGGCTAGCGCTCTACCACCTGAGCTACAGTGCCACTTCCGGTTTTCTGGTGGTTTTATTGGAGATTAAGAGTTTCACGGACTCTCCTGTCTGGGCTCGCTTTGAACCATGATCCTCAGATCTCAGCCTCCTCAGTAGCTAGGATTACTTGTGTGAGCCACCAGTGCCTAGCTTAAGCAAGAAGTTTCTTATCCACTTCCAGAGAGGGAGACAAGGACATTGACTCAGCTCTCAGCTGAGCTCTCCAACCTTCCCACCCTCCAACTTCCTCACTGATTTTCAAAAAGCAGCTATCCACTGCCATAACTCACGGCAAACTTGAGGGTGCCACTGATGTCTGAGTCAATTCGGATGCCCTGCAGGTCCAGTTCACTGGATTCTCCACTCCGGCTCACAACCCGTACATAGTTCTTGCGGTGGGTGGAAGGGTCAATCTGTTCCCCATACTCCTTCATGCGGTCACACACCTCCTCTAGCAGTTCTGTGAGATGGGCCTCTGAGCGGGCATACGGTACCTAGAAATGTCCTCAGCCTTGAACTCAGGGCCTTGTGCTCAAAGGCTCTACCACTTGAGACATACCTCCAGCCTCCCCCTTTTTTTTGTCGGTTGTGGGGCTTGAACTCTGGGCCTGGGCGCTGTCCCACAGCTCTTTAGCTCAAGGTGAGCGCTCTACCACTTTAGCCACAGTGGTTTTCTGAGTGGTTTATTGGAGATAAGAGTCTCACTGACTTTCCTGCCTGAGCTGGCTTTAAACTGCGATCCTCATATCTCAGCCTCCTGAGTAGCTAGGATTATAGGCGTGAGCCACCAGTGCCCGGCTTGAGTATTTTTTCAGATAGAAGCTCATGACTTTTTTTTTGCCCAGACTGGCCTCAGACTATAAACCTTCTAGTTATGGCTTTCATGTGGCTAGAATTACAGAAACATACCACTACATCTAACAAAAAAAAAGTTTTTTGGGGGGCGGGGGTAGTTCTAGGGCTTCAATGCAGGGCTTCAAGCTTGCATAGCTCCAATCCTAGACGGAATCTATGTATAAGCAACATTACTATAGTGAAATATGAGGTACATGGATTCAGGATGTGGGAAAGGGGATGACCACAGCTACCTGTCTGCTAACTTCTATAGCAGAAAGAAAGTATAAAGGTTTGGAGGCAGGAAGCATGTACACAGGGTACCATACATTCCTCCAAATGAGACAGAGGCCAATCTCTCAAGATCTGTCTTCATTTCCATTCACCCAAGGCTCGTCTTAGTCTTACTTGAATTCTCATTCACAATCAGGATGAACAATTTCATTTAAGGAAACAGTAATAGTTACCTCTACTACTGACTGGCTGCCATCTGGATTGATCCGGAAAGATCCCATCTGAATGGTCTTCTTGGGATCCACTTGAGCGATTTCCCACTCTAGTTCATCTACTAGCGCCCTACAAGCTGGTGGCAAAGGAAGAGGGGTGTGGGAACAGGGAGGCAAATAGGATCAAAGGGGGATTTCCCTTCATTTCCCCTCCCTGCCCTTGTTGGAACTAAGGCTCCCCTCCCTCCCAAAAAAACCCTCCTTCCTCCCACCTCTGGGCCTTTACCTCCACAATGTAGATCCTGGCTCCTTCGAGCCCAGGAAGTTCCCAGCAGAGCCCCTAGAAGCAGGGCCAGCCCACCCCAGCCTTTCATCTTTAGCAGAATGGGATCGCTCCACCTGGTTTGGGTGGGAATAAAATATATATATGAGGGGACGACTTAATTTTTTTACTTGCCTGTCCCATCTTTCCCCCAGCCCCCTCCCCAATCTCTATCTAAACCTTCCTTCCCAGCCCTGCCCCCCTTCTCCATCCCAAAGCCTACAAAGGCCTCAGTGTATCGCAGACACTACAGACAGAGGAACTCTACATTCAGAACATGGCCAGGCTACAAAGAGGCTCCTCGGAACCAGCGCCCTCCGGAGGGCTCTGATTCCCCGGGGCGCGGAGTGGGGCTCTGGACTGGGGACTGAGTTCTAGCAACCACATGTCAGACGCGCTCCGAGCGCTGATACTTTCCCACCGGGCTACGGAACGACTGGCCCTGGGGTGGGGGGAGCTGCCAGCAAGGACCCTCATCGGGCCAGAGGACCGGCGAGGAGGGCACTTAATAATCGGCCCATTCGAGCCCAGCCCCTAAGATTCCTGCATGCCCACAGCCTGTAAGTGGTTACCCTTGCAGACCAGCCCCCTGGCTAAGGCTCCGCCATTGTTTCCGCTGGGATTCATCCATCCCCAACCCCCAGCGGGGCCTGCGCCGCCCACGGCCGTCCCACCTCTGTTCCCAGGGCCGCCACTGTCCTGGCTCAGGCGCCGGAAGGCGGCCGGACCCTCACTGTGGCCTCGGTGGCTCCCAGCCCCAGCGCCTGGCTGCGGGGAGCCAGGCTGCCCCGGCTTCTCCCGAGCGCTCGGCGCTTCCCAGACCCAGGGTGCCCCAGTGGCCGCCTGACCCGGCTCCCCGCGCCGAACCCGGGTCCTGAGCAGGCCTCGGAGGTGGCCCATACGGCCGTGCAAGCCCCCCAGCAGACTGACCCCGGGCCCGCCCCGGAGCTCTCTTGCGAACAGGCAGCTCAGGAGTGGCTCGTTGTCAGCGAGGACCCCATCGAAGGTAGAAGGACCCAGACTTGCGTGGCGATCAGCTCCACGTGACCACCAGAGGTCAGCCAAATGGTAGCCTAAAGCCCGGACTGAGCTCCAGAGGTGTGTGAGGACAGCGGGGCAGGCGTACGCGTGCATCAGTCCAGGTGGCCTAGACCTTTCAAAAAGAAGCGCTCCTAGCAGGAATCTGCCCAGGTTTCAAGACACAAGAAAGCTCAAGACACAGGAAACTACATTTCCCAGGACGCACCTCAGCTCAGGACCAAACAGGTTTAGATGATAGCTGTGGGTCTTAAATTGGCACTTGGTTGTTTCTTAGTTTATACAATTAACTAGGAAACCATACTGTAAAGTCTTCAAACAACCTGTGTCTGTAGGCTTCTAGGCAACTACAGCAAAGACCTAACCTTGTCCAGGACAAAAACAATTATATGCCATCTGTACTTTTGGACTCCAAAACTTTGCTTTACCTTCATTTCTAAATAAGGATCTGAACCCCACTCTAGTGTTTTCATTGTTATGTAAAGCAAAAACAGAAGAGGACTAAAGTGAGATGTCACACCAGTAGTTCTCTAATGAGATAGACAAAAATATTTTTATTTTACAAAACATGCGGTTTTAAACAAAATTTAAAAAATAACACAAAATTCAAGATGATGGAAGACAGATGCTTGCTTCTCAGCACTCAAAATGAATGAATGCAAGGTTCTTCCAGGATGCAAAGTCTCCTTTGGCAATGATGTTGGCAACACAGTTTGCTTGGGCCACCAAGATGCTCCATGCTGGTCCTTCCAGGTATCATTCCTCAAGCAGTGGAAGCCTTGAGCTCAGTCTGGAACACCTGTTATATTCTGTCACTGCCAGGAATTCAGTTTCTAGCCAGCTAGGAACTCAAGAGTTTTGGGTTCTAGGAACTCCTAAATATTAAGAACCCAGGATATTTATGCTAGGCTCTGATTCTGGCCCACTATCCAAGATAAAGATAAGAGGATAAGAAGGAATCTGACTTCTAGAATCCTTGCAACAATTTTGCTGCACTCCAGTTCTAGTAATAGCACCATCTCTAGACCCTGATGATTGTAGGTCCAATTCTGGAAGTAGACAGGGTGAAGCCAACTTTGGGGCCACAGAACACTGAATGGAAAGAGCATGTCAGAGTGCCAGAACCGAGGAGAAGACAGCTGCATCTGTGAAAGACAAAAATCAAGAGCATGATGCCAGAGAAGAGAAAAAAAGTATTTGAAATACATCTTCTGAAAGAAAAAATGCAAGAGAAACAAGGGCATAGCATGGCCGTTTCCCAAACATTATTTTTTGTGCCAGTCCTAGGCTTGAACTCAGGGCCTGGGCATGTCCTTGAACTTCCTTTGCTCAAAGCTAGACACAACTCCACTTCTGGCTTTTTTGGTAGTTAATTGGAGATCAGAATCCCAAGGGCTTTCCTGCTCTGGCTAACTTCAAACCATGATCCTCAGATCTCAGCCTTCTGATAGCTAAGATTACAGGTGGAAGCCACTTGCACCTGGCCCCCAAACATTTCAGAATTAGGCAAGAAGAGGTTTAGGATGAATAGTTTCCATAATATTCATTGTTAAGAGGATTAAGCGATTTGTTACTTTTTTTTTTTTTTTTGGTTCCGTTCGTGGGCCTGAACTCTGGGCCTGGGCGCTGTCCCTCAGCTCTTCAGCTCAAGGCTAGTGCTCTACCACTTGAG
>NW_012267219.1:1710612-1717688 GCF_000151885.1 Dipodomys ordii
AACCGGACCCAAAAAAAAAAAAAGGAAAAAAAAAACTTAGAAAAATAAAGTTACAGGGGCTGGGAAGGTGGCTCAGTGGTAGAGTGTTTGTCTTGCATGCATGAGGCCCTGGGTTCGATTCCTCAGCACCACATAAGCAGAAAAAGCCAGAAGTGGAGCTGTGGCTCAAGTGGTAGAGGTGCTAGCTTTGAGCTGAAGAGCTGAGGGACAGTGCTCAGGCCCAGAGTTCAGGCCCCACGACCGAAAAAAAAAAGAAAAGAAAAGAAAAATAAAGTTACAGAAAACGTATGGTTTTTAAGGAACCAAATGGGGAACTTACATAAGGAGCTCATCTACAAGAGAAAGCATCTCTTAGGGATAAAAATGGGCACTGTTGGGCTGGGAATGTAGCTTAGTGGTAGAGTGTTTACCTAGCATGCATAAAGCCCTGGGTTCAATTCCTTAGTGCCACATAAACAGAAAAAGCTGGAAGTGGCACTGTGGCTCAAGTGAGCAAAAAAGCTCAGTGACAGTGCCTAGACTCTAAGTTCAAGCCCCAGGACTTGCCAAAAAAAAAAAAAAGAGGCACTGTTGGTTTATACCAGTAATCCTAACTAACTAGTAGGCTTGAGATCTGAAATTTCAAGTGTGAAGTGAAGCATGCCTGGACAAATAAATCCAAGACTCTTATCTCCAGTTGTCCAGTAGAAGCCAGAAGTAGAGGTATGATTCAAGTGGCAGAACAACAGCCTAGAGCAAAAAAAGCCAAGACAGAGCAAGAGACCCTGAGTTCAAGCTCCAGGACTGGGACACACATGCACAAAAAAAAAAAAAATACTGGGTACTAGTGGTCCACACCTGTAATCTTAGCTACTCAGTAGTACTTAGGAGGCTGAGATTGGAGGATCATGGTTTGAATCCAGCCCAGGCAAGAAAATTTGTGAGACTCATCTCCAATTAATCACCAAATACCCAGAAGCAGAGTTGTGGCACAAATTGTAGAGTGCTAGCCTTGAGGGAAAAAAAAAAGAAAAGAAAAAAGCTCAGGGACAGCAGCACCCAGGTTCTAAGTTCAATTCTTAGACCACAAAAAAAAAGACCGATTAGACTAAAAAAAAAAAAAATCTAACTTATATTGACCAAACCTCCTCTACTTCCCTATTCCATCCTTAGGGTTTCCAGCTTCAAAATGTAAGGTCTGATAAGCAGGGTATATATAGTATCCCTGGCAATATTAACACGAGTAAGCATTCTTGAACATTATTTCCCAGATGTCTTCCTGAAGTCCACTTTAAACTATCCACACTGTCTAATTTAACTGCTACACTTACTGTTAAGGTTGTATCTAGAATTGAGATTTCTTTTGACATAATAAAGGATAGCTGGTACTTTCCAGTTCATGTCAAACTGCACAGCTTCATGCTAGAGAAGGAAACAAAAAACAGGGTTGAAGGTATAAACCAATGATGAACAAAGCCAGCATGAATAAAGCCTTGAGTTCAATCCCCAGCATTGCAAGAAAAAAGGAAAAAATGGGGGGAGAGGGCAGGGAAGATGGCTCAATGGTAGAGTGCTTGCCTTGAATGCATGAGACCCTGGGTTCGATTCCTCACATGAGCAGAAAAAGCCGGAAGTGGCACTCTGGCTCAAGTGGTAGCGTTCTAGCCTTGAGCTGAAGAGCTGAGGGACAGCACCCAGGTCCAGAGATCAGGCCCCATGACCAACCAAAAAAAAAAAAAAAAACGGGAGGTGGGGGGGAAAGCCATTTATTTTTTATTTTTGCCAGTCCTGGGGCTTGAACTCAGGGCCTAAGCACTGTCCCTGAGCTTCATTTACTCAAAGTTAGTACTTAACCACTAGAGTCACAGAACCACTTCAGGATTGTTTCTTTTGTTTTTGTTTTTGGTTGGTTGTGGGGCTTGAACTCTGAGCCTGGGCACTGTCCCTCAGCTCTTCAGCTCAAGACAAGCACTCTACCACTTAGCCACAGTGCCACTTCCAGTGTTCTGGTGGTTAATTGGATATGAGTCTCACAGACGTGGCTGGGTGCTGGTGGCTCACACCTGTAATCCTAGCTACTCAGGAGGCTGAGATCTAAGGATCGAAGTTCAAAGCCAGCCCGGGCAGGAAAGTCCATGAAAAAAAAAAGCTCACAGGCTGGGAAGGTGGCTCAGTGGTAGAGCGCTTGCCTTGCATGCCTTAGGCCTTGGGTTTGATTCCTCAGCACCACATAAGCAAAAAAGAAAAAAGCCGGAAGTGGCGCTATGGCTCAAGTGGTGGAGCACTAGCCTTGAGCTGAAGAGCTAAGGGACAGTGCCCAAGCCCAGGCTCCATGACTGGACCCCCCAAAAAAAAACAACCAAAAAAGTCTCACAGACTTTCCTGCTTGGGCTGGTTTAAACCTGGATCATCAAATCTCTGCCTCCTGGGCAGCTAGGATTACAGTTGTGAAGCCACCAATGCCCGGTGGCTTTTTCTTTTTATGTGGTACTGAGGAATGGAACCCAGGGTTTCATGTATGCTAGGCAAGCACTCTACTAAGCCACATTCCCAGTCCAAGAAAAACCTTTTTTTTTGGTCAGTCGTGGGGCCTGAACTCCAGGCATGGGTGCTGTCCCTCAGCTCTTCAGTGTAAGGCAAACCCACTACCACTTGAGCCACAGTGCCACTTCCGGCTTTCTCTGCTTATGGGGTGCTGAGGAAACAAACCCAGGGCCTCATACATGTGAGGCAAGCACTCTACCACTGAGCCACCTTGCCAGCCCACCATTTTGATTATGTATTTTTGGGGGTGTGTGCCAGTTCTGGGGCTTGAACTTAGGGCCTGGGCACTGTCCCTGAGCTTCTTTTTACCCAAGGCTAGCACTCTACCACTTGAGCCACAGGGCTACTTCTGGCTTTTTCTGTTTATGTGGTACTGAGGAATTAAACCCAGGACTTCATGCATGCTAGACAAGTCCACCTGCTAGACTAGTCCACATTCCCAGCCCCAGCATTATCATTTTTTTTTTTTGTCAGTTGTGGGGCTTGAAGTTCGGGCCTGGGCGCTGTCCCTCAGCTCTTCAGCTCAAGGTGAGGGTTCTACCACTTGAGCCACAACACCATTTCTGGTTTTCTTGTGGTTAATTGGAGATACGAGTCTCATGGACTTTCCTGCCCAGGCTGGCTTTGAGCTGTGATCCTCAGATCTCAACCTCCTGAGTAGCTAGGATTATAGGTGTGAACCACTGATGCCCAGCCCAAGTATTACTTTTAATTCTGCTGAATCTTTATATTCCCAAGATCATTCTCTCCCTGTTGAATAATCGTGGCATTTGACAGGGATGCTAAGCATCCTCCGTGAGGATGATGATGCTGGCAAAAGGGAAGATGAAAAGGGGATGGAACATGTTATAACTCACCTTATCAATAGGTTCAATAAGGAAGTCATTGAAGAGATACCACTGCTGGTGAGTAACGCCCTGTACAGATACAGAGAAAGACTGATACCAAAGAAGAAAGACTGATGCTGGACCACTCTGCTAGGGACTCTAAAATAGACTTAGGACTCCACCGTGGCCATCCACAGGACCCTTGCCCTGGAGCACCTCACTTACCTCCTTGCGCTGGTGGTAGGTCTCTCCAACTTTGATGTGAGCCACCAGGCTGCCCCCTGTGCGTGAGTCCAGGATGTGTACCACAGTAGCCATCAGGTCATACACATAGACACCATGCTCCTCCTCTGCCCTGGCTGGGCCCCACTGTGAGGGGGGTACCCAGGCTGCTAAGCTAAGTTTAAGGATGGGGAAGCATAGGGGATGGGGATCGAGGGCAGGGAGTAGGGGATACAAGGATAGGGAGCCGGGGCAGGTTATCTCCATCTTAACCCATCTATGACTCCCAACACTAGAAAAAAATCCCATAACTGATAAAATACTAGGCCTTGTCCCCTTCCTTCTTCCTCTACTAAGTTCCACCTTCCCCCTGTCCCACTTCACCTTCTACCCTAACTTCTCTCCTTTATTCCCTCTCTTCTTCCCAGTGTTTCAATAACCTGCACCTCATCCCCATCAGTCCAATTGCACACATCCAGCCCTTTGTTCTTGGTCATCTTCATGCGAATGGAAAAAGGAAGCCAGACGTTCTTCAATTCCTCAATGGAAGGACACAACAGCAACCCCTCTGGACTCCCCAGTTCTTTCCTATGGGGACAAAAGGATTGGAAGTGTGTTCTGAAGCCATCTAGCCAGTGAACAGAGGCACCACTGGGTAGGTTCAGTCCTTTCCCAATTTCCAGGACCATACTTACCGATCTGCCAAAGCAAATTCCTTGTTTTTGATTTCCCCGCCATGCTTCTTTATGGCCATCTTGAAGGCAACCTGAACACAAAAGGAAAAAAGTCTGTTTCCAAAAGAACATAATCATATATAGAAGAAGAGGGAGGAAAAGAAAAAGTACTCTTCAAAAACCCTGCTTCTGGGGGCATGGCTCAAAAGGTAGAATGCTTGCCTAATAAGCTCAAGGCCCTGAGTTCAAACTCCCAGCACAGGCACCAAAAACAAAACCAAATAAACAAAAAAACATGGCTTCTAAGCTGTGTGCTGGTAGTTCACTCATATAAACCCCTATTTGCAGGGCTGAGGACTGGAGGATTAAGGTTCAATGCCACCTCAGGTAGAAAAGTCCAAGACTCCAACAACCAGCAAACAGCCAGACTGGAGGCATGGCTCAAATGGTAGAATGCCAGCCACAAGTAGAAAAGCTGAGCAAGAGCACGAGGCCCTGAGTTCAAGCACTGGTCCTTACCTCAGCCTGTATCCTCCAGAAATCCGCCTCTTTTGAGCTGTTCACCTCACAATTAATGACAAGAATATCTGGCAGATGGCGGATGTTGCGGGTCTGAATCTGAGTGAACAAAACAAACAAGGGAGGCTACAGGGGAAAAAAACCTGGACAGCATCAGTAAATCCTGGATCTGAAGCCTCAAACGTGGGATTCCTTCCTGCTCCCCATAGATCCCTAGATAACAGTGTTAATGCAGCCACCCCCAGATGACTAAATCTCTAACATGGCAAGACACTAGTCCAATGCAACAACCACTCACCGTGGGCTGGTATTTCTCACAGTTATCACACCAGGCCTGTGTGTTCTGCTCCAGGCACATGCTTCGCTTTAGTACCTGAGCAAAGTCAAAGTTCTTCCCAGTTTTATCTGAGGGCAAATTGGATACTTCACTCCAGGTTTTCCTTTCTACCCACAGTTAGTCCCCTTTATCCCCGCCCCCTCAAATACTCCTCTGGGATGTGTTGGGACATCTGGAGGAGCCTTCCCAACCCAGCTGCAGGGTATACCACAGTTGCTACCCTCAGGGTAGGAGAGTGTGAAGAGTAGGGTGGATGAGGCTCGCACGGTCTCACTGCCGCAGCGGCAGAGGCTGCAGTTCTCCACCTCACAACTGAACAGCTGCCCAATGATAGAGTCCCCCGATGAACAAAAGCTGCTAAGAGTGACGAAGGCAATATATACACACCAAGAAAGTTAGAAGATCCATTAAGTCCCAGGAGAGCCTGTCCTGCACGGTGGCTTTATGATCCCTGTCTAATTCCATACCTGCCTCCAGCACCTCGATAAGCCTGGGGTACTTCCAGCTCCTGCATGTCCTGATGCAGCTGAGTAAGAATAAAGCGGTTCCACCTCTGAATGAGCCTGGCCAGATTGCCCTTGCCTGATGCCTCATCTGAATCAGCCAGGATTAGACCAAGGGCTGAGGCCTCAGGAATGGTGCGGAATGCTCGAAGAAAATTACTCCCCTGGAAAAGAGGTTATTTTCTCTTTTGTGGCTATTTGCATAGCAGTGATTGCTGGCCATCTCCCTTCCTCTTCCATTTCAAGAGTCCCCCATCTCCAGGCACTGACCTGGCAAGGGTCACCACGAGAGAGGTCCAACATATGGAAAAGGAAGCCTAGCTCACAGGCCAAACAGAACTCCTTCTGGCAAAGGTGGTTCTGGATGAGACAGCGAACAGGCTCCAGAAAATAGAGCACCTAGAGGGAAAATCAGAACTGGTATAGGAAATAGGGAATGGAGAAGAGATGGGAGGATACAAAGCAGAACTCCACTGAAGCAGTAGAGCTCACAGAGGAAGCTTAGAGGTAAGAAGCATGGTAGAGGAAGCCAAGGTACACCAGGTTTGGTTAAGGAGCCTAAAAGAGCAGAGTAGGGGCTGAGGACAACAAAGGAGGGATATTCAAGTCCTAGGAATACCCGGTGCTTACCTGGATCATGCAATTACAGTAGGCATTGGGGATGTGGGGCTCTAATCCAGCAAAAAGGGTCTTATTGTAGTGTTTGAAGTCAAAGTCCTCCAGCCCTAGCTTGGAATATTTGATGGTTACCTGAGGTAGAAACAGTCTGAGCAAGACAAGGATATCTTTATTTATTTATTTTTTTTGTGCCAGTCCTGGGGCTTGAACTCACGGACTGAGCACTATCCCTGAGCTGCTTTTGCTCAAGGCTAGCTCTCTACCACTTAAGCCACAGCACTACTTCTGGCTGTTTTTGTTTATTTGGTATGGAGGAATCGAACCCAGGGCTTAGTGCTTAATAGGCAAGCAATCTACCACTAAGCCACCTTCCCAGCCCCAAGACAATGCTATCTTCAGAGGCCCTCAAATCTTCCCAGTCACCACGGCCTCTCCAAGAACCTCTCTCCTGGGTCCAGAGTGGTAGGTGAAGGCTTCTTGACTAAGTCCTTCAAACCCTTCTATGATGACACCCTCCCAGGGCATGTTTCCCTACATCACTCCTGCTTCATGCCCCCCAGCACCTTGCGGTATTTCTTAGAAACCATATGGAGATGTGGCTCCTCTTCCCGCCCTATTGGTGATTCAGTGACTTGACTAAAGCTGTCAAATTCGCTGTCAGACTCCTTTAGTCGGTAAGGAATCTAGGATTGGAGAAAAAAAAAGAGGTAACTGAGGAACATCTGAATCATCTTTGGCTTCCTCCTCACTTTTTTTCTTCTTTTTTTGTGCCAGTATTGGGTCTTGAACTCTGGGCCTCATACTCTCACTTAGCTTTTTACACTTATGCTCTATCACTTAAGCCAGGCCTTTA
>NW_012267219.1:1720368-1730168 GCF_000151885.1 Dipodomys ordii
CAGATCTCAGCCTCCTGAGTAGCTAGGATTACAGGCATGCACCACCAGTGCCCGGCTTCCTCCTCCCTTTTTTTGACCCAGAAGTGATATACAACCTGGGAGCTGGAATGGAGTTGGCAGCAGGCCAATCAGAGAGAAGTGTGTCACTGGTGAGTGGAACAGGAATGAGGGAAAGAGGCAGCAGGTCCTGGCTCCAGTCCAGAGGAGGCAGTGAGTCCACGAGGCAGGGCAATGCAAACTCAGTCTCACGGGAGTAGGGGTTGAAGGAAGGCTCAGGGGAATCAGTCCAGAGGTGCACACAGCCCTCAGAATCCCCAAAGGCAAGGGCCTGCTTGCTGGCTGACACATCAAATGTCATCAGCAGAGGTCCTACAGGATTCACATGGAAGATGTCTGCTGGGTTAGCCAGGCCTGTGGGTTCACAAAACTGGCATTGCCCTAGGAGAGAGCAAAGAAGAAACCCACTAAACCCTGGAGAGTGAAGGGAGACAACTTTTTATGTATTTTCTATCCTCTTCTAACACTGAGGCAAGATGGACTCCAAATCCATGCCTAGATGTAGATTCCATCTGATACTTTCCATAAACCACAGGATGCTTTCCTATCCAGAAAAGAGCAGTCCTCAAGTTTGCCTATTCCATTTTAATTTAATTTTTTTTTTGGCCAGTCTTGGGCTTGAGCTCAGGGGGTAGGCACTGTTGCTGAGCCTCTTTGCACTCATTTTCTGAGTAGTTTATTGGAGATAAGAATCTTATGGACTTTCTGCTTGGGTTAGCTCTGAACCACAATTCTGAAATCTCATCCTCCTGAGTAGCTAGGATTACAAGTGTGAGCCACTGGTGCCAGGCTTGCCTATTCTATTTTCATCTTTTTTTGTGTTCCTCCCACACAGAAAAGATAAAAGCTCTCCTTTCTAACCAGGCTAAGTGATACCTTGGGACCTGAATGAAGGGTTACTTCCTTTCCCAATAACAAGGGAGCATTTTTTTGTCAGGGGTGGGGCCTTTAGAGTTTACTTTGGGCCTGGGCACTGTCCTTCAGCTCTTGAGCTCAAGGAGAGCGCTCTACCACTTGAGCCACAGCACCACTTCCAGCCTTTTCTGATTATATGGTGCTAAGGAATCGAACCTAGGGCCTCATGCATGTGAGGCGAGCAATCTACCACTGAGCCACCTTCCCAGCCTGTCCCCCTTTTTGTTTTGTTGGTCATGGGACCTGAACTCTGGGCCTGGGCGCTGTCCCTCAGCTCTTCAGCTCAAGGCTAGGGCTCTACCACTTGAGCCACAGCGCCACTTCCGGCTTTTTCTGCTTATGTGGTACTGAGGAATTGAATCCAGGGCCTTATGCATGCAAGGTAAGCACTCTAGCACTGAGCCAGTTTTTTTTGTGTCCAGTCATGGGGCCTGAACTCTGGGCCTGGCCGCTGTCCCTCAGCTCTTCAGCTCAAGGTTAGCGCTCTACCACTTGAGCCACAGCGCCACTTCTGGCTTTTTTCTTTTTGTTTATGTGGTGCTGAGGAATCGAACCCAGGGAGGGCCTCATGTATGCAAGGCAAGCGCTCTACCTCTGAGCCACCTTCCCAGCCCCATAGGGAACATCCTTTTTGGTGCCTTGTTTCCCTTTGCTTACTGACCTCCCCTATTTAATCTTTCATACCTGACTGGGAGATGATAGCAAGACGAGAAGTGTATGTAGGAATGAACCGCAAGAAGGCAGGATCCACATGTACTTGAAGTGGTGTGATGGCCCGCATCATGCGCAAATCATACACTTTGAGGAAACGGTCACAGGCCAGGCCAGTGAGGCGGCTGGAAAAGCCACAGGCAGCTAGCAGGTTGCCATGTACATCAAAATCTGACAGACTCCCAGAGAAGGCATCAAATTCATGCTCCACCTTAAAACTACGGAGATCTCTCAGGGAAACCTAAAGAAAAAAACCAAAAACACTAAGGTGTTAGAATATAGACAGTTGGAAGAAAAAAGGCAAGAAGAGAAGCCAAGAGCTGGACTGACCACTAAAAGAACTCATTATACTTTTGCCTCTAAGGCACCTACTTGTAGAAAACACCAGGAAGCCAGGCGCCGGTGGCTCATGCCTAGCTATTCAGGAGGCTAAGGCCTGAGCATCATGGTTCAAAGCCAGCCCAGGCAGGAAAATCCGTGAGACTCTTATCTCCAATAAAACCAGCAGAAAACTGGAAATGGCAATATGGCTCAAGCGGCAGAGCGCTCACCTTGAGCTGAAGAGCGCAGGGGCAGCACCCAAGCCCAGAGTTCAAGCCCCATGACCAATAAAAAAAAAAAAAAAAGAAAGAAAACACCAGGATGGTGCTGGGAAGGTGACTCAGTGGTAGATTGCTTGCCTTGCATGCATGAGGCCTTGGGTTCAATTCCTCAGCACCACATAAGCAGAAAAAGCCGGAAGTGGTGCTGTGACTCAAGTGGTAGAGTGCTAGCCTTGAGCTGAAGAGCTGAGGGACAGCGCCCAGGCCCAGAGTTCAGACCCCACCACCAACAACAAAAAGAAAGAAAGAAAGAAAGGAAGAAAGAAAGAAAGAAAGAAAGAAGGAAAGAAAGAGAGAGAGGGAGAGAGGAAGGAAGGCAGGCAGGCAGGCAGGCAGGCACCACAATTCAAGAAAATCTCATAGTATAGCATAATGACCAAGAAGTAGGTCTAGGGCTAGGAATGTGGCTTAGTGGTAAAGTGCTTGCCTAGCATGTATGAAGCCCTGGGTTCAATTCTTCAGCACCACATAAACAGAAAAAGCTGGAAATGACGCTGTGGCTCAAGTGGTAGAGCAAAAGAAGCTTGAGCAAAAGAATCTCAGAGACAGTGCCCACGTCCTGAGTTCAAGCCCTAGGACCGACAAGTAATAATCATCATCATCATGGAAGGAAGGAAGAAAGAGAGAAAGAAAGAAGGAAAGAGAGAAAGAAAGAAAGAGAGAAAAGTATATCTAGTCCTCTCATCTCAGTCCAACCAGACCTCATCAGATATCTAGTAAAACAGCCTATAAAGGGGAGGAAAAATGGAACTTGGTCACCTTGCCAGATGTATGGCCACAAAAGAAGAACCGATTTGTCTGTCTCATGATGGTGACTCCAGGTATCTCAACTGCGTACTGGAGGGAAGCAAAATAAATCAGTGAGAGGCATGATCTTTCCCACAGACCAAAGGAATAGAGTGGTCATACTCACATCTCAGGCCAATCACAGCTCCCATTCCACCCCTTAGACTCTGCATGGGTCATTCTAGTGTCCAAGCCGGGCTTGTACCTTTTGAGTCTCCTGGACAGTGTTCAGATCAATCTCCAATACATGGTTCTGAAGCCCTCCAACAAGTAAAGTACTGCTATCAGTCAGCAGCAGACTGTGCATATCCTCACTTTCATCCAGCCTGTGTGAGACAGGGTAGACCGACAAACCAGGGTTTCGCCAGCTCCCTCTTTAGTCTTCTTACACTATGAATTTCCCGCTTGCCCGTCCAGAACTGAAAAGCCACTTACAAGTAATCAAATATAATAAGACCTCCCCGGGCCATATACTTGAGGTTGTTCTTGGTGAGAAAAAGGATACCATTCTCTAGGCTCTGGATCTGCCGAATGTCATCACTGCCATTGACCTGAAAGGATGAGTAGCGCTCCAGGGCAGGCCCAAAAAATGAAGTGGCATGGCCCTTCAGGGGACAAAGAAAACAGATAACCATGAATGGAAGGGTAGGGTCTTCCCAGATACAAATTGGAGACTCAGCAGTGCTCAGCTTTTCTCCCTTCTAACCTTCCTTCCTGGCTAACAACAAGAGAGGCATAAAGCACAAGCCGTGTACAGCGTGGGGCGAGTCATTGTTAGTGGTAAAGATAATGGTCACCTTGGTGGATTATAATGGACTGGGGTGTGGCTCTTTGGTAGAGTGCTTGTTGAACAAACTCCATGCCCTGAGTTCAATCTTTTTTTTTTTTTTTTAAACCTGTCCTGGAGCTTGAAGTCAGGGCCTGGCACTGTCCTTGAGCTTCTTTTTGCTCAAGGTAAGCATTCTACCACTTGAGCCACAGCGCTACTTCTGGCTTTTCTTCTGTTTATGTGGTACTGAGGAATCAAAGTCAGGGCTTCATGCATGCTAGGCAAGCACTCTACCAGTAAGCCACATTCCCAGCTTTTTTTTTTTTTTTTTGGTCCTGGAGTGCTTGTTTAGCAAACTCCATGCCCTGAGTTCAATCGTTAAAAAAAAAAAAAAAAAAAACCCTGTCCTGGAGCTTGAAGTCAGAACCTGGGCACTGTCCCTGAGCTTCTTTCGTTGAAGGCTAGTGCTCTACCACTTGAGACACAGTACCACTTCCAGTTTTTTCTGTGATTTAATTGGAGATAAAAGTCTCACAAGCTGGGAGTTGGTGGCTCACGCTTGTAATCCTAGATACTCAGGAGGCTGAGATCTGAGGATCATAGTTCAAAGCCAGCCCGGGCAGGAAAATCCATGAGACGCCTATCTACAATTAACCACCAGAAAACTGGAAGTGGGGCTGTGGCTTAAGTGGTAGAGCACTCACCTTGAGCTAAAGAGCTCAGGGACAGTGCCCAGGCCCAATTCAAGCCCCATGACCGACCAAAAGAAAAAAAAAGGTCTCATATTCTTTTTCTGCCTGGGATGGCTTTGAATTGTGATTCTCACATCTCAGCCTCCTGAATAGCCAGGATTACAGGTGTGAAGCATCAGCACCCAGTGTATACTGCCATGTATTAATGTACCACAAAGTACTTCTGCTTAATGCACAGCAAGTACTTTTATTTAACACATTACAAAGTGCTTTTGTAAACTCTACCCTATTTAATCCTTACAATGACTGTGCTGAAATAGGTAATGCTTCAGCTGATTAGAAATGAGTTTTTTCAGAAGGCCATGGAATGGTCTGATCCTGCACTGACCAGCTGTCTTTCTTACATTCCACAGTCCTCCTCTCTATTTCTCTTTCTCCCTCTCTCATTTAAACTTTTGTTTTGTTGGTCATGGGGCTTTAACTCTGGGCTTGGGTGCTGTCCCTGCGCTCTTCAGCTCAAAGGGAGCGCTCTACTGCTTGAGCCACAGTGCCACTTCCGGTTTTCTAGTGGTTTATTGGAGCTAAGAGTCTCATGGACTTTCCTGCCCAGGCTGGCTTTGAACTGCAATCCTCAAATCTCAGCCTCCTGAGTAGCTAGGATTACAGGCGTGAGCCACACCCAGCTTAAACGTTTTTTGTTTTTTATTCACAAGAAGATCAAGGTTCAAAATAAGACCTGGCAGAAAAATCCAAGAGGCTCTTATCTCCAATTAACTGGCAAAATGTTAGAACTGGAGAAACAGCTCAAGTGGTAGAGCCCCACCCATGATCAAGAGCATGAAACCCTGAGTTCAAACCCTAGTACTGGCACACAATTACCATGAGTAACTCCTCTGACAGACTAAAATCAGCCAGGGAAGTCGAAATGGTTCCATGTAAGATACACAGATATATGCAGATAAAAATATGGAAGAGAAAGGAGGGGCACTAGAGAATGGATTTGGATGACTACAGACTGATGGATATATTACTCAAAATATAAAATGGGCTGGGTACGGGTGGCTTATCCCTTAATCCTAGTTACTCAGGAGGATGAGATCTGAGGATCAAGGTTCTAAGCCAGCCCTGGCAAGAAAGTTCCTGGGACTCTTTTTTTTTTTTTTGGTCAGTCGTAGGACTTGAACTCTGGGGCTTGGGTGCTATCCCTCAGCTCTTCAGCTCAAGGTGAGCGCTGTACTGCTTGAGCCACAGCGCCACTTCTGGTTTTCTAGTGGTTTATTGGAGATAAGAGTCTCACAGACTTTCCTGCCCAGGCTGGCTTTGAACTGTGATCCTCAGATCTCAGCCTCCTATGTAGCTAGGATTATAGGCGTGAGCCACTGGCGCCCAGCTTTCCGGGGATTCTTATCTCTAACCCCCAGAAAACTGGAAGTTGAGCTATGGCTTAAAGTGGTAGAACACTAGCCTTGAGCAAAAGAGCTCAGGGACAGCACCAAGGCCCCAAATTCAAGCCCCACAACTCAAACACACACACACCATGGGATGTAGTCAAGTATAGTGGCACTGGCCTGTAATCTCAGCACTCAGGAAGCTGATGGAGGTGAATCACAAGTTGAAGCCAAACTAGGCTGGATAGCAAAGCCCAGTCTCAAAAAGAAACAACAAAACATGGGCAAACTATGGCAAAAGTGAATACCTTATACCTATATAACTCATCCCTGGGTCATTTAGCAGGATCTTCTTGGCTTAACTTAAACAGACTCAGCTAATTCTCATCAATTCAACAGCAATTGAGCTGGCCATGGGCAGAGAGCAGATAAAGACTTCCAAGCTGTTTTAGTCCTCATAAAGAGGTAAATTTCTTACCCCATGGCTCCCCACCCACAGCATCTCTTCGTGCAAATCAAAGTGGGAGACAGACACAGGCACACCCACTTCAGCCACAACGCTGTGCAATTCAGAGTAGACACCTTCCATTATGTGCACTGATTCCTGAACAGGAAGAGCCTCCAAGGCTACTCCCTCTGGGTCCAGCTCCACATTCTGTAGCAGATTTGGGTTTAGGTGGGCATCCAAGACAGGGTCAAGGGCAGAATGCATGGCTGGGGCAAATTCTGCCAGTCCAGGGTCCAGACTCTCAAAGTTCATGATGATGATGGCAGCTGATTAATGTGTGTCACACCCTCCCTTGCCACAGTTCATGTAGACGTCTGACCAAGCCTCAGCAGGGTATCACGGGTGGGCCCAGAAAGGATATTGTTGCCTGCAAAGGGAAAGAGGTAGAACTCAGTCAGGAGCTGGCCCAGACACTGGTATTCAGTGTCTTATAGGTTACATGGGCAAAATAGACAATGAAGCAGGCAGCAGAATGAGACTGCCGGGCAGTCTCAGAGAATAGAAGGGGGGGGGGGAATAAGGGATGGAGACTAGAGTAGATGGGAGACTGGGCGCCCCTTACTCTTCTTCCTCTAGACCCTCCATGCTCCCTGCCACCCGAGCAACTAACCTAATCTTTGACTTCCCTTTCTCCTGCTCACGTGCCTGGTTCATCTCTGAACCACCCGAGAAGAGAGCAGATAGGGTGAGGAAAGGAGTTTGGATTTAGGTAGAGATTAAAGGTGCTTGCTTCCTAGTATGGGAGGAGGGGACTTGGCTCTGAGAACAGGTCCGTCCTCCAAGTTAGGACTCTGGGGTTGGGGAAGCGGGTAATAGGAATGGTCAGTCCCCCACACTGGGGAGGGGGCAACAGGGAAGGTGGTGGGAGCGACGAGTTACCCAGAATTCTCTGGGCTGACCAGAAAAAAATTGGTTACCCAGAATCCTTCCCCGGAGGACGAGGAGAGGGAGGGATAAGGGCAAGGGTCAGATGTGTTTCTGGGATGATTACAGGGGAATGGGTCATTACCAAGATTTCTCCATGGCGGATATTTTGTAGCGCGTGGAATTAAAACGAGTAGGGAGAGAGCAAGCGCCGTCCGCTCCGCGGGAAATTCCAGTTTCCCCAGTTCTCCCCCGCGCCTCTACCTCAACCTAGCCTACGGGAGGAGGGACGTCGAACTGGCAGTCGTCGCTTCCAATCAGCAAGAGCTTGGGAAGAGTCTGAGCCAATCAGAAGGAGCCAAGCACCGATAGCCCCGGAAGAAGGGGTGTGACGGAAAAGCTGGGCCAAAACAGGGCTACGGGACCCCAGCGGGGACAAGTGGAATCAAACGCGGGATTGTTTGGGTGGTGTGGAAAGCAACGTTTTGGCTTTTGACCTTTCTTGAACAAAATTAACCCTGGACTTCGAAACAGAACTTTCGGGCTCTCGGTAATTTCAGAAACTAGATTAAAAGGCTCCCAAGATTATTTAAAAAAAAAAAAAAAGGACAGAATCGTTTGCTGGGTATTCCCATCTTGTCCCAGTCCACTCCCTGTGCAGGGCGGTGCTCCTATGAGCCACTCCATCACCTCTGACCCCCAAGCCCCCGAAACTCACTGGCATTTCCTATGATTTCTAGATAGAGGAGAGAAAAAGGAAGCAGGGAGTCTGACTCCTGACTCGGTCCCCAAAGGCCACTTTTTCTACAATATTTAAAGGCACCTGGAATTCCCAACTGTGGTTGTCACCTCCTGTGTCTTCCCCTACCCCAATGGAACAAGACTCCTGGACTGTCAACGTCCAGCGCATGGACCTGGACATTACCCCTCAGAGGGATTTGAGCACAGTCAATTGAGCTATTTAAGGCAAACAGTTACTCGAAGGGTTTCTTGGGCCCCAAGGATGAGCCTGAATTGCTTTAGAATGGATCGAAATAAATGTAGTTGAGCCCTTGAACTGTCATTGCTGCTTCTAAAAGGCTCTTATAAAGGAACTCCAAAAGAAATTCCTTATTGAGGATACAGTACTAAAGTGTTTCTCTGGACTGGGGATGTTGATGAGTAATAGAGCATTGGTTGTAGGCAAGAGGTCTTTGTTTCGATAGACAGCATGCAAAGGGGAGAGGGGAATCTCCCAAAAAAGGCTGGTATATGGACCTTCATAAAACAACTCAAGAATCAGGTGCTGGTGGCTCACAAAGGTAACACTAGCTACTCAGGAGGCTGAGGTCTGAGGATCACAGTTCAAAGCCAGCCCAGGCGGGAAAATACTTGAGACTCTTCAATTAGCCATCAGAAAACCGGAAGTGGTTCTGTGGCTCAAAGTGGTAGAATGTGGTACTAAGGAATCAAACCCAGGGCTTCATGAATGTTAGGCAAGCACTCTACCATTAAGCCATATTACCAGACTCTCTGTTCTATTCTTAAACACCATCACTAAAAAACAAACAAAAATCTAGACTTCCTACATTCAGAGAAGTCAGAGTCAGAGGTCTGGAATAAAATAAGAGAAAAGTGACGGACTCATACAGTATCTGACACATTTATTTGTTGGCTGTCACTCTACCACCTGAGCCACTCATTTAGCCCCAAAAGAAAATTATCTCGGGGCTGGAAAGGTGGCTCAGTGGTAGAGCGCTTGCCTTGCATGCATGAGGCCCTGGGTTCGATTCCTCAGCACCACATAAGCAGAAAAAGAAAGCCGGAAGTGGCGCTGTGGCTCAATAGGTAGAGCGCTAGCCTTGAGCTAAAGAGCTGAGGGACAGCGCCCAGACCCAGAGTTCAGGCCCCATGACCATACCAAAAAAAAAAGAAAAAAGAAAATTATCCTTCTCTCTCTTTTTTTTTTGTCCATTGTGAGGCTTGAACTCAGGACCTGGGCACTGTCCCTGAGCTCTTTTTGCTTAAGGAAAACAAACTACCACTTCAAGCCACAGTGCTACTTCCATTTTTTTTTTTTTTAGCTTAGTTGGAGAAAAGAAGGCCCTGGACTTTCCTGTCTGGCCTGGCTTTGAACAAGGATCCTCAAATGTCAGCCTCCTAAGTAGCTAGGATTACAGGTGTGAGCCACCAGAGGCTGGCAAGAAAAACATCTTAATTCAGGGGTGTCTCAAACTGATCTGATTTCACAGGTCCTGAGATTTAACTCAAAAAATAATAATAACCTTTTGAGCAAAATGAAGGTGTTTTTATAAAAAAAAAATAATAATAAGCTAGCCGGGCGCTGGTGGCTCACGCCTGTAATCCTAGCTACTCAGGAGGCTGAGATCTGAGGATCGCAGTTCAAAGCCAGCCCGGGCAGGAGAGACCTTGAGATTCCTATCTCCAATAAACCACCAGAAAACCGGGAGTGGCGCTGTAGCTCAAGTGGTAGAGCGCTCGCCTTGAGCTGAAGAGCTGAGGGACAGA
>NW_012267219.1:1730448-1733217 GCF_000151885.1 Dipodomys ordii
AAAAAAAAAAAAAAACAAGCCATCATCTGTAAAACTGACCTCAGGTTAAACTTAAGGGACAAAACAGTTATTGGAAAAACCAGTTCTTGGAAGGTTCTCAGAAAGCCCACAATCGAAACTGCAATTATCCCCATTATACCCCTAGCAACCCCAGTTAGATAAGGGTTGAGAAACACAACCTCAGGTACTGGAAAATGGATGGGATGGTCAGCTGGTAGAAGCAGCTTGCAGGGTCAGGGCGACCAGAAACTTGCCTGTGTAATGCTGACCAATTATGTAGAAGCCCTCGAACCTTAAACCCTCTCCTATTTGCTGGAAACCCTATAAGAATCCTACTGAACATGTGATCAGGGCTCACACCTCTGACCCACTGCATCGGTGACGATTGTGAGTTCAGGCTCTCAAACTTGCAAATAAATGACTCTTGCTGTTTGCATTGGTCATGGTCTCTGGGGGTTGCTTGGGGGTCTCAAGTTCGAATCTAACAGACTCAGGACTGAAATCCTAGCTACTTAGGAGGCTAAGATCTATGGATCAAGGTTTAAAGCCAGCCCAGGCCGACAGATCAGAGATACTCTTACAATCAACCAAACAGAAAAAAAAATAAATAGGTGTAGGAATACAGAACTGGAGGTATAACACAGTGGTACAACACCATTCATGAAGAGAAAAAGCCTAACCAGCCCTGAGTTCAAGCCTCAGTACTGGCATAAAAATCTCTTTAAAAAAAAAAAAGGTGGATACCCACAGACATAAACAGTTCAAATACTTGGTGAACTCTCCATATTGACTACCCATAATTGGGAAAGATTTCACCGAACCAGGAAAGTTACAGAGCTTGAGTAAATAAGCTTCTTTATAAATCAAGATAAACTTGAGTTTCCTCAGGGTATCCAATATAATGCAATGATGCAGGCAAGGTGGTACAAACCTAGAATCCCAGCAAGCAGGAGACTGAGGCAAGAGGATAAATAGTTCAAGGACAGCCTAGGTTAGGTAGCCTGTTACAAACTAGTGTAGAGGATAAATAGTTCAAGGACAGCCTAGGTTAGGTAGCCTGTTACAAACTAGTGTAGTCTCCATAATAAGACTTGTTCTCAACCCCTATACTCTCCCTCCTCTTCCCCCCCCCAATCTTCACCCCCCAAATATAGAATCCAAAGGTAGATTGTTTGCATTGCAATTTTAAGTACTATGTAGCTCATGGGTGGTTTTTTGGGGTTTTTTTTTTGCAAATTACTTAATGTCCTCATGTGGGATAATCATTTTACCTTTGTCATTGGGTTGTTGTGAGAATGAATTGAGTTAAATCATATTAAGTGCTTAAACAAAGTACATAACCTAATGTGAGAGTTAGACATATATTAGCTACCATTATTATCAGGTATTATTAACCACCTGGGGAACCTCAACTAGATTTGGAGTCTGGATATCCAACTAGAAAGGCCTGCCCAGGAGTGTCTGGTGAATACGATTTGCATAACGGTTGAGTCCCAGCTGACTGACGTCAAGGGCTTCTTAGAGCTCCAGGTCAGAAGTAGTCTTGGAAGTAGTTCCTGCTACGCAACAGTCCCACAGTTGCCCCACCAACCCTCCTTCCAGCCCAATTGCTAAAACATCAGGAAGTGAAACAAAAGAGGTAAGAGCTCTGTGCCTCCAGCTCACCCCCATTCCTCTCATCCCATTCCCAGGCCTCTACTTCCTTCTCCTCCCTTTCACCTTTCATCAACTTTTGTTTTCCTTTGGGGAGGTGGGGCAGACTAGGGTTTGAACTCTGGGGCCTGAAATTGCGAGGCTGGTGTTTTGCTACTTGAGCCACACCCCAGCTCATCTCCTGTCTTTTAGGACTCCCAGAATGGGCACTAAAAGTAGAAAGAATCTGTGTTCCTGTAACTCATGGCTGCAATCCTAGATACTCAAGAGCCTGATATCTGAGGTTAGAGGAAAAGTCGGTGATACTCTTATCTTCAATGAACCAGCAAAAAAGCCAGAAGTCCAGGTGTGGCTCAAGTGGTAGAATACCAGCCTTGAGCAAAAAAGCTAAGTTACAGTACCAGTGCTCTGGGTTCAAGCTCCAGTACTGGCATAAGTATATAGACATACCCATGTAGGAAGAGATAGGAGAACTGCTATATAAATTAAGTTAAACTCCCCAATTTCCCTTTTCTATTTATGTCTATGTAAGGACAGGTAAACATTTTCCCCAAACCTAATTTTTTTTTTGAGATAATGAAGTTTTTTTTTTGTTTGTTTTTTGTCAGTCATGGAGCCTGAACTCTGGGCCTGGGCACTGTCCCTGAACTCTTCAGCTCAAAGCTAGCGCTCTACCACTAGAGCCACAGCACCACTTCCGGTTTTTTCTGATTATGTGGTACTGAGGAATCCAACCCAGGGCCTCATGCATGCGAGGCAAGCACTCTACCACTGAGCCACCTTCCCAGCCCCAGGAGGTTTTATTTTCTTTTAACATTTGCTTTACAGTGGTACCATTATTGTTAGTGCTATAAATAAAATCAAGGTGGAACAGTAGAAAACTTGACTTTGTTTTAGCTGAGTTTAAAGGGATAAGAAGATTTACTTACTGGGGGCTGGGAAGGTGGCTCAGTGGTAGAGTGCTTGCCTTGCAAGCCAGAGGCCCTGGGTTCGATTCCTCACCACATAAGCAAAAAGAAAAAAAGCCGGAAGTGGCGCTGTGGCTCAAGTGGTAGAGTGCTAGCCTTGAGCTGAAGAGCTGAGGGACAGCACCCAGGCCCAGAGTTCAGGCCCCAT
>NW_012267219.1:1733267-1737409 GCF_000151885.1 Dipodomys ordii
ACAGGTTAAATTGGGAGAGTGTCCTCAGAGTAGTGAGGACACTCACTACTAGTTCATTATATGAACTAATTCTTTTTATTTTTTCCCTTTTTTGTGGGGATACTGGACCATGAAATCAGGGTCAAGGAAGGCTCTTTACCACTTCAGCCAGACCTCTACTTCTGGCTTTTTTGTTGGTCAGGCTGGCTTTCCTGGCCAGGCTGGTTTTGAGCTATGATCCTCATATCTCAGCCTCCTGAGCAGCTGGGATTACTGGCATGAGCCACCAGTACCTGCAGTACCTGGCTTGAGCTAATTCTTTCTCCTTTTATTTTTTTGGTCAGTCATGAGGCTTGAACTTAGAGCCTGGGCCCTACCCCTGAGCTTTTTGACCCAAAGCTAGCACTCTATCACCTTGAGGCACAGCACCACTTCCAGTTTTCTGATGGTTAATTGGAAGTAAAAGTCTCATGGGCTTTTCTGCCTGGCTTTGAACTATGATCCTCAGATCTCAACCTCCTGAGTAGCTAGGATTATAGGTGTGAGCCACCGGTGCCCAGCCTGAGCTGGAATGCTGGAAATATTATATCCAAAGGGTAGACATCGCAAAACCATAATATTTGAAGCAGAAATTGGCCAGTTTTAAATAGTTCTAAAGGAAAGGAGGCTTCTATGGAGATCAAGTTTCTGAGAAGAAAAAAGTCAACTTCTTGGGGTGGCTTTGAGAGCCAGCCCTGTGTTCACTGATGGCCTCTTTCTGACATTCAAATTATTCTGGAACCCTCCACAGGGGTTGGGGCAGTCCCAGCTTCAGACCACCCAGCACTCCCACACCCAATCTCATGCTCTGAGCTGTTTCAATAGATATTGCATCAGGAAGTGATGAAAGCAACGTCAGTGGATTTTACCCATGGATGCAATAGGCTGAAGGACCAGCCAGGGTCATTGTCACTGTGTGCCTTCAACCGCGTGTAACTCCTGGACTTTCTAGCCATGGGGTAGGAGCCCGTGCTAGAATATCTGAGTTGCACTTCCAGTCCTTGCTTACACTGATATCCTGAAAGAAAAAATCATCATCAACTGAATGTCACAGAACCCATGAAACCCATGAAACCTCAGACCACTAAGTGGGTTGTAAAATAGTTCCCCCAAAGTGCTCTCTACAGTGGGACCTGAAGTGATGCAATAACACCATACTTAGTACTTAAATGGCTTCCTAGGTCATAAAGTAGTTGTGTATGTCCATCCTCTCCTGGGACATCTCTGCAGAACCATCCAGTGAAAACAAGTTTCCAATGGAGAAAAGAAGCCCTTGTTCCTAGACAGCAAACATCGCATAGGAGCCAACCTTCATTTCAAGCTGAGTTCATCATCCTGTGGGGAGACCAGTGACTGCTTCTCTGTTTTGGTTTTTCTTCAGGCAAGAGGAAATGAGGAAATGAGTTTGGGGTGGAGTAGGGGTAAAGCTTGGAGAAGCAAAAAGATCAGAGACATATTATTAAACAGCAGGAAGGAACTTGAGACCATGTTCATTCAAGTGTTCTCATTAACTTCCCTGCCCTTTCTATAGCCATTTCAATTCCTGGAGAGCATTACACACGAGTGGCCCATCCTAGGTCTCTAGTCACAGCAATCTCACCATTCTTTCCCCTAGAACTGAGGCTATATACCTGGGCTGTCCACAGAGGGAGATGATGCTGGGAGGGGAATCCCACCTGCTGTGAGTCACCTGAGTGTAAAGGGCGGGCCTTGAGATGCAAGGTCCTTAAAAAGAGCTCTAGTCACAGAGACAAAGGGAGAAAAACAACGGGAAGCGAGCTCTGAAACCCCGAACAACGGAGAGAATCACAGCCGAGACAGAACAGAGAGGGAGGCTCAGAGCAAGTGGAAGTGGGTAGAGATTCCACAAAGGTTGTTGCAGGTCACAGAACCAGCCAGATTTGAGAAGCAGGCAACATGCTGCTTGAGAACCCAGCTGTGGTGGTGCTGTTGTTGCTGCCCTGGATTGCTCAAGGCCGGGCTGTGCCTGGGGGTGGCAACCCTGCCTGGGACCAGTGTCAGAAGCTTTCACAGAAGATCTGCACATTGGCCTGGAATGCACACTCACCAGTGGGACACATGGTAAGTGTCAGCCTCTGGGAACCTCTCCAATCCCTCTAAGGCTGCAGGGTTGGGTGGAAGCTGTGGCTGAAGGCCTCAGGAGATGAGAAAAAGACGGAATTCCTGAGACAGGCAGACAGGCCTAAGAGTCCAGTAGGACTCAGGTTTTGTAGTGTATGCGTGCATGCCATTATTGGAGCTTGAACCTCAGGGCCTGGGCACTGTCCCTTAGCTTTTTCCACTCAAGGTTAGTGCTCTATCACTTGAGCCACAGCTCCACTTCTGGCTTTTTGGCCATTAACTGGAGCTAAGAGTCTCACAGATGTTCCTGCAGGAACTATCTTCTGTGATCCTCAGATCTCAGCTTCTTGAGTAGCTAGGTACTGACATCTAGCTTCAAAGGTACTTATCTTCCTTCATTCTTCCCATTCTCCTATTCTAGGATCTTCTAAGAGAAGAGGAAGATGAAGAGACTACAGATGAAGTCCCCCATATCCAGTGTGGGGATGGCTGTGATCCACAAGGACTCAGGGACAACAGCCAGGTAAATGAGGCTAAAATGAGGCTGGGCCACAAGGCAGTGGAGGCTGAGAATTTGTGACCTAGGAGTTGTGGCTGAGAAGTGGATAGATCTTTGGATGGAGACTATCCATATTCTCTCATTGCTTTCTTCTCCCCCTAGTTCTGCTTGCAAAGGATCCACCAGGGTCTGGTTTTTTATGAGAAGCTTCTGGGCTCCGATATTTTCACAGGGGAACCTTTTCTGCTGCCTGATGGTCCTGTAAGGCAGCTTCATGCCTCCCTTTTAGGCCTCAGTCAACTCCTGCCGGTATGAATCAGGGTACTACAAGATTGGGGGTGGGAGGGGGAGAGTGTCAGAGGTAGAGGTTGGAGGGTAAGGATTTAAGAGTCCTTTCTGACCACCTCCTGTGTCTTTTTAGCCTGAGGGTCACCACTGGGAAATTCAGCAGATTCCTATCCCCAGTTCCAGCCAGCCATGGCAGCGCCCCCTTCTCCGCATCAAGATCCTTCGCAGCCTCCAGGCCTTTGTGGCAGTAGCTGCTCGTGTCTTTTCCCATGGAGCAGCAACTCTGAGCCCCTAAAGCAAATAGCTTGAAGGATGACACCCAGACCTCCAAAGCTCAACTATAACAAGATGAAACTATTAGCTCTGACACATAGGAGCTAATTAACACAAGTTAATTCGTGCACTCATTCTAATAGGATTTATGTGTTGAAAAAAATTGCTGACCTGTAAAAAATTGCTTATTTATTATACGGGAAGGGAAATTTTGATATTATTTATCCTCATAGTTTACTGGGGATTATTTATTTTATTTATAAGGAATTCTACCTTTTTTAAATAAAAATTTATTTATGTCACTCTGATTCTAATTTCATGGTTTGGGAAAGAAAAACAGATGGGAAAATGAGTACTGGTGGCTCAAATCTGTAATCTTAGCTACTTAGTAGAGATCTGAGGACCACAGTTCAAAGCTAGCCACCCCAGGAAAGCATGTGAGACTCTAATCTCCAATGAACTACCAAAAAAGCCAGAAATGGAGTTGTGGCTCAATTGGAAAGCACTAGACTTGAGCAGGAAAGTTCAGAGACAGCTTCCCAGCCCTGAGTTCAAACTCCAGGACCAGGACAAAAAAAGATTACAGCCGGGTACTGGTGGCTCACACTACTCAGAAGGCTGAGATCTGAGGATTGTGGTTCAAAGGCAGGAAAGTACTCAGACTCTTATCTTCAATTAACCACTCAGAAAACTGGAATGGCAACTGTGGCTTAAGTGATAGAATGCTAGCCTTGAACTAAAGAGTTCAGGGGTAGGGCCCAGGCCAGAGTTCAAGCCCCATGACTGACAAAAACAAACGACAACAAAAAATAAATATTACAACATGCTTCTCCTACCTCACTTTTTTCTAGTTTTCTACTCTTTTTTTTTTTTGGGGGGGGGTCCGTCATGGGACTTGAACTCTGGGCCTGGGCGCTATTCCTCAGCTCTTCAGCTCAAGGCTAGTGCTCTACCACTTGAGCCACAGAGCCACTTCTGGCTT
>NW_012267219.1:1739964-1769838 GCF_000151885.1 Dipodomys ordii
CTCTACCACTTTGAGCCACAGCTCTATTTCCAGTTTTCTGGTAGTTAATTGGAGATAAAAGTCTCACAGACTTTTCTGCCCAGGCTGGCTTTACACCACAATCCTCAGATCTCAGCCTCTGGAGTAGTTAGGATTATGAGTCACCAGCACCCAGCTGATGTCTTTTTCTTTTTCCTTTTCTTTTTGTGCCAGTATTGGAGCTTGAACTCTAGGCCTCATGCTCTTGCTTGGCCTTACATTTGAATGCCTCAGCAGGCATCAAATTGTGATAGTTAGATTTTAGCCTCTGAGTAGCTAGGATTATAGGTATGAAAGACCAATGCCTGGTTCTTACTGGTGTCTTTAAGAATGTTAGTATCTAGCCAGGCCCAGTGGCTCATGCCTGTAATTCTATCTACTCAGGAGGCTGAGATCTAAGGATCGGGGTTCAAAGCCAGCTGGGGCAAGGAAAGTCTCTTATCTCCAATCAACCTCCAAAAAACTGGAAGTGATGCTGGGGCTCAAGTGGTAGAGTGCTAGCCTTGAGCTGAAGAGCTGAGGGACAGTGCCCAAGCCCAGAGGTCAGAGGCAAGCCCCATGACTGACGCCACCGCCCCCCTAAAAAAAAAAAAGTGATATAGTGCTAGTCTGAGTCAAAGAACTCAGGGACAGTGCCAGGCCCTGAGTTCAAGCCCCACAACTGACAAAAAGAAAAAAAAAAGAATGCTAGTATAGATGCATAGAGAAATAAAATTTTCTAAGACAAGACACTTACGATTGGTACAACATTTATTAGCCTTTTTTGTTCAGAGGGGCAGGCCCTTTTCTAAACAGAACTGTTTTTCTGACATCCAGACAGGAAACAGCCACATGTGCAGGGCCTAACATTTGTTTATATCTCAAGTTGTAGCAGAAGTATCTCTTAGAGCAGTAGTAGTTACCCCTTGGGATCCCTAGGAATGGTTAAGATTTGAGGATGTCCAGCTCCTACAAAAACCTTCAAGGCTCTCAGTTCCAGGAACGTAGCCTTTGCCCAAGTCACAGCCAAGGAATAGAAATCTTGTATAAGATAAACAATACATTGTACAAAAGAAAGGATGATCATCTTCATAGCAGAATGGCTGATCTCTATTTTTCTTTCTCTATAAAGACACTAAATTCTATCTAATATTATAAAAAGCAATCTACAAATTCTCAGCAATCCTATACCCCTTAAGTGTTGGGAAAGTAGAGCCAACAAAGCCTAAGATAGCAATGTAAAGCTTCAGGGTCACATTAGAATAGCAGGACCATTTGATGAGAAATTGTGCAGCAGAGCAGGGCAGAGAACTGGTAAGAACAGCCCTCCTCCTACACCCTTCCTTAGGGCAGAGTTTCACATGGTGGGCGGGGGCAGAAAGCTAGAAATTTAGGATTGAAGCTGGACATTGGTGGCTCATGCCTGTAATCCTAGCTACTCAGGAGGCTCAGACCTAAAGATAGTGGTTCCAAGGCAGCCCAAGCAGAAAAGTCTGTGAGACTTTTCCAATAACCAACAAAAAGCTGGAAGTAGAGTGTGGCTCAAGTTGTAAAGAACCAGTCTTGAGCAAAAAAGTCACACTGTGTGTGTGTGTGTGTGTGTGTGTGTGTGTGTGACACTGGAATTTGGCATCAGGAGTAAAGGGAAGAAGAAAGGAAAAGGTTATTCTAGACCTGAAGGAAACAAAAGAGAAGTGAAGAACTAGAGGTGTGTGGTGTGCGTAGTACTTACCTAGTATATGGAAAGTGCTAAATACAACAATAACTAGAGGACAGTGAGAAGGAGAGAGGGAGAAAGAGAAATTCTACCCAGTGCTGATGCTCCCCACCAAAGACCAATAGTGGTCTGCATCAGTTCAACCTTATCAGCTATTTTAAAATGCTAAAATTCTTCTGTAGCGGAAAGGCGGCCCTATCCTAGGCATTCCAAGTATCTTCCAACTGTCCTGGTCTGACCACAGGACCTTGTACCATCCAGCACAGCAGGCATCCTCCAGGATTCTCTTTAGAACCATGACTAGCAATTAACCTGAGTCTTTGCGGCCCCTTCCATATACTTGCTCTTCTTTTGTCTCTCACTCCCAACTTCAGTTAGTCCGGCTTAGAATGCCTGATTTCCCATCCTTAGAGGGCAGCATTATGACGTGGGAGGTGGGAGGGAGTCAGATATAGAAATATCAGAGGAAATGTAGTTCTTAGTAGTCAGAAGTCATCAGGGGTCCATCTGTGTCAAAATGGCTTGGGCAGGAGATGTAAGCTTCATCCACAATGTTCTGGCCTACCAGCAGTGGGTCGCCATGTGGCATGATTTCATCAATCTTTATACCGCTGAAAACTAGGTAATAAAGAAGGAAAAATCAGGCCCACAGTTAACTTGAGAGTTCCCAACCCAGCAGAGAGTGTGAGGGAGCAAGGCAGTAAAGGCCTGGACAGGATGTAAGAGGAGATGGGGGGCTGGAGGAATGGTATGTGGTGGCAGCAGGGGATTAAAGAAACAAGTGTATTTCCTAGAGTCAGGATCCTTTCCTAACCTAAAGGAATCTGACTCTTATAAGAGGTTGGAGCTCAGCCTTTCTATAATAGGTGAGGGGAAGAAGTAGGAGAAGGATTGGGTCCCCTTTTCCCTGGCCCTGTCTCTCCGTTACTTACTTTCCATTCCTTCAGTCTCCAAGTATCGCAGATCACAGGGCAAATCTGGCTCTGGCTGTAATGCAGGTTTCAATTCTGGCTCCAGCATTCTTGGTGAGATCATGCATAGTGTGGGTTCGAGCCCAGGTTCTAGCTTGGGCTCTTGTGCTGAGCCGGGTTCCAGTGCTGAGCCCAGATCCAGCCTGGAGCCCAGATCCAGCCCTGCCTGGAGCAGTGGCTCCAACTCCAGGTCCAGACTTTGCTCTGGCATCAGCTCTGACTCGAGTTCTGGGTCCAGTTCAAGTTCCTTGGGTTGTAGCAGCTCATCCGTCTGTCTTCCAATCACAAAACAAAGTAGGGCTTGGCAGTTAAGGTGAAATAAGGTATGGTATAGCAAGGAGAGATTGTCTCTCTATTCTAAAAAGTCAATAGGGAAGCCAGGCGCTGATGGCTCACACCTGTAATCCTAGCTACTCAGGAGGCTGAGATCTGAGGATCATGGTTCAAAGCCATCCTGGGCAGAAAAATCCATGAGACTCTTATCTCCAATAAACCACTCAGAAAACTGGAAGTGGTGCTGTGGCTCAAATGGTAGAAAGCTCGCCTGAGCTGAAGAGCACAGGGACAGTGTGCCCAGACCAACAGTTCATGCCCCATGACTGACCCCCCCCCAAAAGAATATAACTACCATATGATATAGCTTTTCTAATTGCTGGGTGCATTTCTTTTTCTTTCTTTCTTTTTTCTTTCTTTCCTTTTTTTTTTGTTGGTTGTGGGGCTTGAACTCTGGGCCTGGATTATAGGTATGAGCCACCAGTGCCCAGCTTGCTGGGTATATTTCCAAAGGAAATGAAATCACTATATAAAAAAGATACTGACAAGCTGGGTGGTGGCTCATGCCTGTAATCCTAGCTACTCAGAAGGCTGACATCTGAGAATCACTCTTCAAAGCCAGGAAAGTCCATGAAACTCTTAGCTCCAGTTAACCATCAGGAAAAATTTGGAAGTAGCACTGTGGCTCAAGTGGTAGAGCACTAACCTTGAGCAAGTTCAGGGACCTAGGCCCTGAGTTCAAGCCCCATGATCACAAAACCAAACCAAAACAAAACAAAACAGGAGCCGGGCGCTGGTGGCTCACGCCTGTAATCCTAACTACTCAGGAGGCTGAGATCTGAGGATCGCGGTTCAAAGCCAGCCCGGGCAGGAGAGACCGTGAGACTCCTATTTCCAATAAACCACCAGAAAACCAAAAGTGGTGCTGTAGCTCAAGTGGTAGAGCACTCTCCTTAAGCTGAAGAGCTGAGGGGCAGTGCCCAGGCCCAGAGTTCAAGCCCCACGACCGACAAAACAAACAAACAAACACGATATCTACATTCCCATGCTTATTGCAGAATACTCGCCAAGAAATGAAATCTCTGAGATGATGTATATATTTTAAAAATGGAGCATTACTCAGCTGGTATTTTGTATGTGTGTATGTTAGTAGTTTGGCTTTTTCACTCATGGTTGATACGCTACCACATGAACCACAACTCTAGTTCGAGCTTTCTGATGGTTAATTGGGAATAAGAGTTTCATGGATTTGTCTGGTTAGTCTGGCCTCTAATTGTGATCTTCAGATCTCAGATCTTCAGATCTGAGTAGCTAGGATTATAGGCATGAACCACCAGTACATCCAGTATTTTCTTTTTTTTTTTTTTCTGCCAGTCTTGGGGCTTGAACTCAGGGGACTGAGCACTGTCTCTGAGCTTTTTTTTGCTCAAGGCTAGCACTCTACTTGAGTTACAATGCCACCTCCCGCTTTTTCTGTTTATGTGGTACTGAGGAATCGAACCCAGGGCTTCATGTGTGCTTTGTAAGTACTCTACCACTAAGCCACATTCCCAGCCCAGCCAGTATTTTCATCAAATGAAATACTATCATTTTTGGCAACACAGATGGAATTTCAGATACCATATATCCTCGTTCATTTGTGGAAGCTAAAACAAGAAGTGGAGAGTAAAAAAATGGTTACTAAAGCCAGGCATCGATAGCTCACGCCTGTAATCCTAGCTACTCAGCCTGGGCAGGAAAGTCTGTGAGACTCTTCTCTCCAATAAACCACTCAGAAAACTGGAAGTGGTGCTGTGGCTCAAGTGGTAGAGCGCTAGCCTGAGCTGAAGAGCTGAGGGACAGTGTGCCCAGACCAACAGTTCAAGCCCCATGACTGAACCCCTGCCCTCCCAAAAAAAAGCTTACTAGAGGGTAGAACAGGAAGGAGGAAGCAGGGGAAGAATAGCAACTTAAGTACTATGCTTGGTATCTTGTAGGTGCCTATTAACACTAGTGATTGTGACTATTATTAATAGGCAGCAGGAAAGTAGGAAAGGAGGTAAAATAAGACAGAATGGGAAAAATCTAGAGGCCTGGAAAGTGTGGGGAAGGAAGGAAACAAGGATGGAGGGACTAGGGTTGAGCAGGTAGCCACTTTTAGCAGGCCAAAAGGATTAGGAGGATGGGAGAAGGATTTGTATCTTACCTGTTAGAGACTACAATGAGCCTATGTTTCAGGTATTTTCTCTGTTCTTCAAGATTAACTGTGGGGACACACATAGGAGGTAAGAAGTCAGAGGGTTAGACACAGGGCTCAAGGTTCCCCTAAGTGCAGATAGCATTGACAATCAACCATATCTACCCACTAACTAGTGTGCCCACAGACTAATAATCCCTTAGCTCCAGTGTGTATCTGCGTTTCTGTGTTTAAAAGAAGGGGCTAGCATCAGCTGCACTGAATATTGATGAAAATGAACTAAGCAACTCAAGGGCAGCGATGGGAGGGTGGGAATGAGAGGGAAAGAGGGAACAGCTAACACTAAAAAGGAAAGAAATGGACATATCACCCAACTCAGAAGAAATAGTTGTATTGTCAAAGCTTATAGACTTCACAAACTTTATAGGCCAAGATAATGACAATGGGCCTTGTGAAGGTTAAAATGTGTTTATGGCTTTAACTATCACTATCCTACAATACTGTGACATTTCTGAAATTTATGTAATCACTTTATCTCAACCAAAATTATTTTAAAAAAGAAGGGGCTAGAACCAGGTGCAGTGGCTCATGCTTATAATCCTAGCTACTCAGGAAGCTAAGACCTGGAGGATCATGGTTCAAAGTCAGACTGAGCAGAAAAATCTTCAACACTCTCCAATGAACCAGCAAAAAGAAGCTGGACTGGGGTGTGTGATCAAGTGGTAGAGCAACCACTGTAAGGGAAAAAAGTTGTGAAAGAGAGTACCAGTCCTCTGTGTGCAAGCCATGGCACCAGCAAAATAGAGAGAATGAATGGATTGGTAAAATGTGGTATATGTACACAAAGGAGTTTTATTCATCCACTAGAAAGAATAAACGGATGTCATTTGTAGGAAAATGGATGGGCCTAGAATAAATTATGCTTAGTGAGGTAAGTCAAACTTAAGAGAGACAAATGTCACATGTTTTCTCTCATATGTGGAAGCAAGATCTAAAATATAACTGGACATGATAACCTATATAGGATTTTAAGCTATGACACACAGCAGTCAGACGAAAGGGGATTATACTTAGGGGATGAACACAAAGGTGTAACTTCTCTGAACATTTTTTTTTGCCAGTCCTGGGGCTTGAACTCAGGGATTTGGCACTGTCTCTGAGCTTCTCTTTCTTGCTCAAGGCTAGCACTCTACCACTTAAGCTACAGCACTACTTCTGGCTTTTTCTGTGTATGCTGAGGAATTGAAGCCAGGGCTATATGTATGCCAGGCAAGCACTAAGCCACATTCCTAGCCCTCTCTGAACATTTAAAATACTATTTATTAAAATGAATTCCAGGCAATGGCAACATGATTTTTTGTTTTTTGTATATTTGTCAGTTGTGGGGCTTGAACTCAGGACCTGGTGCTATCCCTGAGCTTTTTCACTCAAGGCTAGCATTCTACCACTTTGAGCCACACCTCCACTTCTGGTTTTCCAGTGGTTAATTAGAAATAAGTCTTACAGACTTTCCTGCCTGGACTGGCTTTGATCCATAACCATCAGATCTCAGCCTCCTAAGTAGCTAGAATAACAGGCATGAGCCACCAGCCCTTGGCAATATACCTTTGTTTTTGTTGTTGTTGTTATTCTTGCCAGTGGTGGTGTTTGGTTTTGCTTTGGGTAGTTTTTCTTTTAGGGGGGCAGGTAAAGGGAGAATGCAGAAAGAGAGGAAGGAAGAGTGAACAAATGCAATGATGCTATTCAGTATATACTATGTGGAAAATGAACCATGTAACTTGTGGGCAGGGATGGGAGGGGAAAACTGGGGGAAAGTGAAGGAAGAGATGACTTTGTCCAAAAAAAATAAATGTACTCATTATCTGACTTATGAAATGGTAACCCCTCTATATAACACATTAATAGTAACAGTAAAATTATTTAAGAGAGCGAGAGAAGCTGATATGGATGTCTGAAAGTAGTTGCACTGTAGGACAAAGTATGGCAATGAAACCCACTTTTTTCCCGGTAGTAGCGCCCGAAAGCCTCATCACGGGGGATCCGGGGATAGAGGAAGCGCAGTGGATTCTCAGGGATGTTCTCCTCGGTGAGCAACTGGTAGTGGCGGATGATTTCGGTCAGTGGGAGGGACTGCAGCACTTCCTTGGTGAAGGGCTGCACAGATCGGATGGGCATCTTACCTGAAGAGTGGATGTAGGAACAGGTTGGCTAGAGACAAGAGCTTGGCCCCATTGCTCCCCACCCAGGTTGCCTAACCCTAAAGCTACTGCAGGATTCAGTACATAGTATAGAAAACCAAAGACAGGCAGAGGGATAGAGAATCAGGTAGAGGGCTGGGAAGGTGGCTCAGTGGTAGAGCGCTTGCCTTGCATGCCTGAGGCCCTGGGTTCAATTCCTCAGCACCACATAAGCAAAAAGAAAAAAGCTGGAAGTGGCGCTGTGGCTCAAGTGGTAGAGCGCTAGCCTTGAGCTGAAGAGCTGAGGGACAGCGCCCAGGCCCAGAGTTCAGGCCCCATGACCAGAACCCCCACCCCCCACCAAAAAAAAGAGAGAATCAGGTAAAAAACAAAGGCTGTGGGGAAAGGCAGGGAAGAGCAGCTGACCATCCTGGTGTTCCACCCAGGAGCAGGTGATTCCCCCTTCTGCAGATTCACTGAAACGCAGCAGAAAAGTCCCAGAGATGGTCTTCTTCAGTAGCCGGCGTTCCTGGCTCCGACTCACAAAGCCCATAATGCGTCTGGTGCAGAAAAAGCAGCTTGAGATACAATCCCCCCGCCCCCCCGCCTCACCATTCCTGTCCCCCTTGTATGGAAACGAGTGCCAGGTTTTGGCCCCAGCTCTGTCACTTAGAAACGTCCCCATCAATGGCCAAGTTCACTTCACTTCCTCCACCTGTGGATTTAAGGCATGAGGATTTGGTGAAATCACACAGACGAAAAGCACCTGACAGCTGGGTGCTGTCATCCTGGCTACTCAGGAAGCTGAGATCTGAGAATTGAGCCTGAGCCTCTTATCTCCAATTAACTAGCAAAAAGGCTGGAAGTGGAAGTGTGGCTCAAGTGGTAGGGTACCAGCCTTGAGCAAAAAGGCCAAGAAAGAAGTTGGGCACTGATAGCTCATACCTGTAATCCTCGCTATGCAGGAGGCTGAGATCTGAGATCTTAGCTCAAAGCCAGCGGAGGGCAGAAAAGTCCTTGAAACTTTTGTTTCTCATTAATCACCAAAAATAGCCCAATGTGGCTCAAGTGGTAGAGTACTAGCCTTGAGCCAAAAAAAGCTAAAGGATAGCACCCAGGCCCTGAATTCAAGCCCTAGGATGAAAACATATACACAAAAAAAGCTAAGGGAAAACATAAGGCCCTGAGTTTAAGCCTCACTAATGGCACATGCATATGCATGTGCATGTGTACACATTCGTGCACGCGAGCGCGCGCGCACACGCACACACACACACAAACAGCACTTTATGAAGGCCAAGTAATGTGCAAATGGACAGGCAGTGAGAATACGGCTCTAGAGTCACAAAGGCCTGGGTTTAAATGCCAGCTCTGTCCTTTGGGCAAGTTCCTGAACTTAAGACTTAGTTTCCTCATGTGAAATGAAGTTGGGAACACTCATCCCTCAGAACGGTCATAGTAATTAAATGAGATAATTCAAGAAAGCATTCCCCAGGCTCGGGAGCACAGGATGCCCTTCATAAAAAATACAGGCCATGACTACCATTATTACAATTGTGGCCCTGTATGAGTTTCAGCTCCATCTCTATTTGCCACTGGGGGTGCACCTAGTCCATTCTGAGTTCAGAAAAGAACAAAGATGGGAAGGGTGACTGAGGTCTTACCCATCATTCCAGAGATCCTTCAGGTGATCATGTACCAGCTCAAGAATTTTGTCTAGCCATGTCCAGAATGGTATCTTGCCAGGAGGGCTCTCTCGCTGGAAGAGGAATGGAAAGGTGGAGCTGTCTCTGTTGGAGGGGAGGAACACTAGAGATGGGGCAGTGTTTGGGCTAGATCGAGCTACACAAGATCCAAGCAGTTACCTTGCTGAAGTCAGTCCAGGACAACAGTGGGTCCTCCATCCTAAAGTTCTGTCCTATGGAACAGACAGTCACAGAGAGGTCACATGACTGAAAGAGGGAAGCAAGTTGAGGCAGGGGTCCTGGGATAGATAGCTGGGACACAAGGCAGGGGCAGACTAAGGCTGGGGAAAGGGAAAGAAAAGGAGATGTGTACCGAAGAGTTTGTTCTTTAACATGCTCAGCTGCTCAGCATCGAGACCTCGGCCGATATAGTTAGAGAACTGCCAACTGAGAGCAGGGCCCAGCAGGCTCCAGGGAGCCAGAGGGGGGCTGGAGAAGAACAGCTGGTTCTGTGGGAATGGGAGGAGAGTCGGATGGTTCCAAAACAGTCCCTCACACCAGGCTTCCATCCCCTTCGATCTATACTCACCCACTGGCCTCATCTCCTACCTGATTTGGGCTGAGAAGATTGTACCACAGAATGGAGGCCCAGGCAATGGACAATTGGTTCATATTAGAAATAATCACCACAGGGAGAGTGTCCGTCTGAGGAGAAGGTAAGAGTCAGGGAGGACGGATATGATGTTCTTTTTCTTTTCTTTTTTTGTTGGTTATGAGGCTTGAACTCTGGGCCTGGGCACTGTCCCTGAACGGTTTAGCTCAAGGCTAATGCTCTACCAGTTGAGTCACAGAGCCACTTTTGGTTTTCTAGTGGTCAATTGGAGATAAGAGTTTCACGGACTTTCCTGCCTGGGCTGGCTTTGAACCATGATCCTCAGATCTCAGCCTCCTGAGTAGCTGGGATTACAGGTGTGAGCCACCGGTGGATATGATGTTCTTAACTGCAGATATTTCCTAGGGACAGGCAGAGGGGGACAGTCCACCCTCAAAGTCTTCAGTTTATATCCTCCCCATGCTGCCCTCCAAATCTGCCCCATGTTCTCCTACTTTCTTTCACTCACTTGCAGCTCCGTCTTCAGACCCTGGTAGATATAGTTGACCGTAAAGCTGATAATGTGCAATTCTTCTGTCACAGTCATCGGTCCCTGTGACAGCCAGAGACAGTGATAAGAGGATCCTTTGGCAAATTCCCTGATTTATTGCTTTGGCAAATTCTCAGCCTTACCTTATTGTTGCCCTTTCCTTGACCAGTTGGACGTTGCTCTACCAGTGTCTGTGGATTGGGAGTAAAGAGAGAGAATGTCAGAGTGGGACACCAAGGTCCCTGGATCTTCCTATTTTGTATCAGGGCTTGGAAAGTTTCTCTAGTCTAACAGTCCTTTATCCCCCTTACCAAGAAGCCGAAGTCCCAAATTAAACCCTCTTTCTGTCCTTTCTCTGGGGTCAAAGTTTTCTGGTTTGAGGTTAGAATGTTGAACTTCCGGAAGCTGTTCCAAGAAGAAGAAAATGAATGGAGATAAAGAGCAAAATTATGTTTATTTTTAAATTTTATTTATTTTTATGTCAGTGGTAGTACTGGGGCTTGAACTCAGGGGGCACTTCCTTAGCTCTTTGGATCAAGGCTGGTGCTCTACGACTTGGGCAACACCTCTACTTCTGGCTTTATGCTGGTTAATTGGAGATGAATCCCTTGCATTTGTGTGCCAGGGCTGTGCTTTAAACAATGATCCTTAGCTCTCAGCTCCCTAAGTACCTAGGATTACAGGTATGATCTACCAGCATCCAGCCAAGAGTAGGATTTTTTTTAGAGTAGTTATTTTTGTTTGTTTTTGGGTCCGGTTGTGGGGCCTGAACTCTAGGCCTGGGCGCTGTCCCTCAGCTCTTCAGCTCAAGGCTAGCGCTCTACCACTTGAGCCACAGCGCCACTTCCAGCTTTTTTCTTTTTGCTTATGTGGTGCTGAGGAATCGAACCCAGGGCCTCAGCATGCAAGGCAAGCGCTCTACCACTGAGCCACCTTCCCAGCCCTAGAGTAGTTATTTTTTAAACTCAGCAGGAAAACAGAAATTCTATTTCATTTCACACTCCCTTCTCTCTTTATCCATGTCCCACCCAAATTCCCCTTTTTATCTTCCCACCAGAGCTGCCAAACGTGGTACAGCACAGATGTCTGCAAGTATCCTGGTCAGGTACCTACCTTTGTGATTGAGGAGGATTCCTGAAAAGAAATTTAAAAATAATAATAATTAAAAAGTACAAAAGTACAGAAGTTAGGAACTTGATTTTTGTAATTAAATACACTTGAGTTCAAACCTGCATCTCAGTAGCTATGTGAGCTCATAGAAAAGACAATCTCTCTAAGCTTGTAGTCTTTTTCTTTTCTTTTGTCAGTCGTGGGGCTTGAACTCTGGGTTTGGGCACTATCCCTTGGCTCTTCAGCTCAAGGCTAGAACTCTACCACTAAGCCACAGAGCCAGTTCCAGGTTTCTGGTCATTTATTGGAGATAAGACTTTCATGGACTTTCCTGCCCAGGCTGGCTTTGAACCACAATCCTGGGATCTTAGCCTCCTGAGTAGCTAGGATTACAAGCATAAGCCACCAGTGTCCCACATTGTTTTCTTTTTTTGTCTGTTGTGGGGCTTGAACTCAGGGCCCAGGCACTGTTCTGAACTTTCTTGCTCAAGGCTAGCACTCCACCACTTTAAGCCACAGCTCCACTTCTGGTTTTTGAATCATTAATTGGAAATCAGTCTCACCAGTACTTTTCTGCCAGGGCTAACTTTGAACCACAATCCTCATATCTCCACCTCCTAACTAGGATTATAGGCATGAACCACTGTGCCTAGCTTGAGCCAGTATTCTTATTTGCACATTTTATTTTATTTTTTTATTTTTTGGTGGGTCATGGGGCCTGAACTCTGGACCTGGTGCTGTCCCTCAGCTCTTCAGCTCAAGGCTAACGCTCTACCACTTGAGCCACAGTGCCACTTCCGGCTTTTTTCTTTTTACTTATGTGGTGCTGAGGAATCGAACCCAGGGCCTCAGACATGCAAGGCAAGTGCTCTACCACTGAGCCACCTTCCCAGCCCCTGCACATTTGAATACCCAACTTGTAGTTGCTCTTGTATGTCATATAGTAGGTGCCCCCAGGAGTAATGAAAGGGGAGGAAGAGTTAGTTCATACTACCTCCAGCCCAGCCCATGTCCTGTCTGTCCCTTGGTCCCACCATGCACCTGTGCTAACTTACTTGTCAATGGAGACTTCTGCCATCAGTGACTCATTGCCTTCCTGGAGTCTCACTAGCAGCCTGTGGGGAAAGGAAGATGGATTGGGAAAAATGGCCCATCTAACATCCTGGAGAGGCCAGGTAAGGGTTTAGCAAAAGCTAAGAAGCTAAGGGAAAGAATTAAAGGAAGAAGATGAATATAAAGGAGAGAAAAAAGAAAGGACAGGAGTGAGATCTGTAAAGGCAAAATATACCAGTGCATAGTGACAGGGCTGGAAAAAGAAGGCAGGTGCTCTATAATGCCAACCGTGTTCGGACGGTGAACTTGCTCCCCGTCTTGAGGATGAGGGGCCGATGGAGAGTTTGGGGCATGTAGGGTTGAGCCTCCACCACAAATGCTCTGCGGACAGAGGTATGGAGAAGGTTATCAGTATGTGTAAGAATGTCCCCTGTTATTTCTTTCCTTCTGCTCTTCCCAGAGCTCCCTCCCTGGCCACCAGACCTGTGGAGCAGATTATGTAGTAACTCTGTGACTTGGGCCTTCTGTAGATGTACCCCATCTTTAAAAGTGTCACCCTTATACGCCACCATGTGGCTCAATTCCTTCAGCTGCTTCAGGAGCTGCCGCAGCTGAAACAATAGCTTTGCTCCAGCTGTGAACCTGGCAACAGAATCCAGAGAGAGAGAATCCGTGAGTTTCTGGGGTGGAGTCACCATCAAGGTTCTGGGAGAGCGGCACTGGTGGCTCACACCTGTAATCCTAGCTACTCCGGAGGCTGAGACCTGAGGCTCATGGTTTGAAGCCAGCACAGGCTGGCTATTATTATTATTTTCTCTAAAGAACTACTCGAAAAATCTGGAAGTCACACTGTGGCTCAAGTGAAAGAGCACTAGCCTTGAGAATGAAAAGTCAGGGACAGTGCCAGGCCCTGAGATGAAGCCCCCAGGACCAGCAAATAAAAAAAAAAATCTGGGGGCTGGGAAGGTGGCTCAGTGGTAGAGCACTTGCCTTGCATGCATGAGGCCCTGGGTTCGATTCCTCAGCACCACATAAGCAAAAGAAAAAAGCCGGAAGTGGCGCTGTGGCTCAAGTGGTAGAGTGCTAGCCTTGCGCTGAAGAGTTGAGGGACAGCACCCAGGCCCAGAGTTCAGGCCCCACGACTGGACCCCCCAAAAAAAATTCTGGGAAAAACTGATTTGGAAGCATATAACAGATTATTCAGCATGATTCCTAATTCAAGAGATGAAAAAAATCAAAGTCATTTCACACATGAAACTGATATAAGGTTTATTAAATGAGAGTTATCTCTAACATGATGCTTGCTGTGTATGATTTATTGTGTTTCACACACATTAATGAAATACACTTACAACCAGCCCATGGGGTAGGTACTAGTATTATACCTGTTTCACAGAGGATAAGCCTGAAGCACACAAAAAAGGTGGCTTTCTCAAGGGCCTTCAACTCGTCAAATCTAGGGGGCTAGGAATGTGACTTAGTGGTAAAATGCTTGTCTAGCATGCACAAAGCCCTGGTTTTGATTCCTCAGTACCACTTAAACAGAAAAAGCCAGAAGCGGTGCTATGGCTCAAGTAGTGGAGTGCTAATCTTGAGCAAAAGAGGCTCAGGGACAGTGTTCAGGCTCTGAGTTCAAGCCCAGGACTGGCCCCCCCCAAAAAAAAAAAAAAGTGGACATGGTGGAGTGTGCCTATCATCTCAGCTGTGGCAATTGTCCAGGCCAGCCTGGATGAAAAAGTAAGACTCTATTTAAGAATTATCAGGGAGGGGAGAAAGGGCCCGTGCTCAAACAACAGAGAGCCCACCTAGCAAACATGAAGTCCGGAGGTCAAATCACAAAATGAAAAGTTACATTGTGCATCAATTCCTTACTTTCTCCAAAGCAAAGACTAGGCCTTTGTGTTACTTGTGTCATGAAGATTAAAAAGCAGAGTACATCAAAGCTAGCCAGGACAGGGGCTGGGAAGGTGGCTCAGTGGAAGAGCGCTTGCCTTGCATGCATGAGGCCCTGGGTTTGATTCCTCAGCACCACATAAGCAAAAAGAAAAAAGCCAGAAGTAGCACTGTGGTTCAAGTGGTAGAGTGCTAGCCTTGATCTGAAGAGCTGAGGGACAGCGTTCAGGCCCAGAGTTCAGGCCCCAGGACTGGACCCAAAAAAAAAAAAAAAAACTAGCCAGGACAGGAAAGCCCATGAGAGTCTTATCTCCAATTAACCACCCCAAAGCAGGAAGTGGAGTAGCTCAAGTGGTAGAGCACTAGCTTTGAGTACTAAAGCCCAGGCCCTGAGTTCAAACACCAGGACCAACACAAAACAAACAGAATATAGCTCCAGTGAGACAAAAGAGTTGGGCTCATTCTGGAGAGGGGAAGCCATTGAGAGCAGTCAGTGTTCCTTGCTGTGTGTAGCCCATGTCATCTCACAAAACACAAGGAGTGGCTCGGATCAGGAGGGGAAGAAAATGCATTTCCTCTTACCATTTCTCCAGTTGTTCCAACCCATGGTCCAGTGGCGCTCCAAGGCAGGCTTTTTGTTGCCGGACTTTCCATTCATCCAACTTTGGCAGCAGTAGTTCGACTAGGGTAGTTAATCGGCCCACCAGTGCTTTACAAGCATCCAGTACCTCCTAGGAGAGAGGATATGAGTGCTGAGTACCTCTGACCACCAGACTTCAGCATCTGACTGATGAAGAGACAAAGAGGCCAAAGTGACAGGGCCAGGGCCCCTAGATCCCTCTATTTGCCCAGCCACTCCCCCTGCCCACTGCCTCTATCCTTTGCCCTCACCTTTCTCCTTTTGTCCAGTTCATTGGCAGTATTCTGCACAAGCTGCTGTTGCGTGCTGTGATGGGGGTCCAAAGATGTTTTCCCTAAATGGCATGAGTAGGAGTTAAACTAGGCGCTTCTTTCCTTCTTCTCCCTTTCCCTGCCCCTCTCTTTTGTGCTGATACTAGGGCTTGAACTCAGGGTCTGAGCACTGTCCTTCTAAGCTGGTGCACTACCACTTGAGCCACAGCTCCATTTCTGGCTTTTTGATGATTGATTGGAGATAAGGTTCTCATGGACTTTTCCTACCTTTGAGCATGGTGATCCTCAGATCTCAGCCTCTGGAGTAGTTAGGATTGCAGGCAGAAGCCATTGGCTACCAAACTTCTTCTCTTTCTTGGCATGGATCTCAGTCAGTGACAGGAAAGGGAAATTTAGGAGGGAAAAGGGAAAGCTACACCATGGACGGGAACCTGGAGCTCTCTGGAAAATTCTGAATATACTAGAAGTCTACTGAATCAAATAAGGACATTTTCTATGCATTTCCTCCAATATTCAGAAGTTGTCCTTCCAGGGCGCTGGTGGCTCACACCTGTAATCCTAGCTACTCAGGAGGCTGAGATCTGAGGATCGCAGTTCAATGCCAGCCTGGGCAGGAAAGTCTGTGAGACTCTTATCTCCAATAAACCACTAGAAAACCAGAAGTGGTGTTGTAGCTCAAGTGGTAGAGCGCTCTCCTTGAGCTGAAGAGCTGAGGGACAGTGCCCAAAGCTCAGAGTTCAAACCCCACGACCAATCCCCCCCCCAAAAAAAAACAACCCAAAACACAGAAGTTGTCCCTTAGCTCTACCTCCAGCCCAGCTTCTACAACACACCCTGGCACTTGCAGTCTTGTATGTGAGGACTATAAACAGTGACATGTGGCTAACGGTAACTATTGCTCACTGGAGCTTTCCCTTTCTGCTCTCCTCCAACCTGGCCTCCCAGCCAACATGCCCCCTGTGCTTTCCTACTTTGGTTGAGAATCACGAATCGGAAGCTGAAGACATCCTGCAGGTCTTTCAGTTGTGTGATGGATTTCACCAGGTTCTGTACAGAGGAAGGGACTTTAATGAGACAACTTCTGAGGGAGGAAGAGGATAAACCCTCCCACCCCAACTCTTGCCACATCCACCGACCTCCATCATAGCTCTTAGATCCAGGATTCGGGATTCGATCTCCACCTGTTCGTTCTCCATGGGCATTTCAAGATCTGGTATGTCTTGCTCCTGAAATAAAAGACTCTGAGCACATTTTAAACTGTAACCTTTCACAGCAGTGGATCCTGTTCTGAGGCAAATTCTCTAAGTTCTTTTTTTTTTTGGGGGGGGTCCGGTTGTGGGGCCTGAATTTTGAGCCTGGGTGCTGTCCCTCAGGTCTTCAGCTCAAGGCTAGCGCTCTACCACTTGAGCCACAGCACCACTTCCAGATTTTTCTTTTTGCTTATGTGGTACTGAGGAATAGAACCCAGGGCCTCAGGCATGCAAGGCAAGCGCTCTACCACTGAGCCACCTTCCCAGCCCAAATTCTCTAAGTTCTTAACAAAGTCCCTTTCTATGCCAAGAGCTTCCGAACACACTATGAAATTCTTCTTACCATCTGAGTCCTCTGAGCCTGATTTAGAATTCTTTGTTCCTCTAGAAGGAGATTAAAGATCAACTCAGCCAATTGAGTAGCACCTTGGGGAAAGACCTAGGTAAGAAAACAGAAAGAAGGGGCTGAGATGTAGCTCAGTGGCAAAGCACTTGCCTAGCAAGTGTAATGTCCTGGGTTCAATCCCCAGTACCAAAAAAGAAAAGATAAAAAAAATACAATTAAAAAAAAAGAAAGAAAAGAAAACAGAAAGAAGGGCTGGAAATGTGGCTTAGTGGTAGAGTGCTTGCCTAGCATGCACGAAGCCCTGACTTCAATTCCTCCATACCACATAAACAGAAAAAGCCAGAAGTGGCGCTAGGGCTCAAGTGGTGGAGTGCTAGTCTTAATCAAAAGAAGCTCAGAGACAGTGCCCAGGCCCTGAGTTCAAGCCTCAGGACTGGCAAAAAAACAAAAACAAAACAAAACAAAAAAACACCCCATAAAACAGAAAGGATTGATCTAATTCAACAAGATTTTTTTTTTAATTTTGTGGGGTTGATAATTTGACCAAAGGCCTTTTGCATGCTAGGAAAATGCTCTTCCACTTATTTACATCCCCAGTTTGCTTCTTTCCTTTAACCTATACCTTGGGACTGTCCTATACCCTGTAGGATGTTTAGCAGAATTTCTGCTACCCAGTAACATCTCTTCTCTTTCATTTACAACAACCAAAAATGTCTCCAGACATTGCTAAATATCCCCTGGATGTGAGTGCAAAATGGCACTCAGTTGAGAACCACTGGCCAGGACTTTTTTTTTTTGGTCGGTTGTGAAGCTTGAACTCTGGGCTTGGGCGCTGTCTCTGCGCTCTTCAGCTCAAGGTGAGCGCTCTACCGCTTGAGCCACAGTGCCACTTCCGGTTTTCTAGTGGTTTACTGGAGATAAGAGTCTCACAGACTTTGCTGCCTGGGCTGGCTTTGAACTGTGATCCTCAGATCTCAGCCTCCTGAGTAGCTAAGATTACAGGCGTGAGCCACCGGAGCCCGGCCCAAGACTATTCTTATTCCCTGGAATGTCCTCCTCCAACCCTTATCTCTGCCCTAATTTCTTTTTTTTTTTTTTTTGGGTCTGGTTGTGGGGCCTGAACTCTGGGCTTGGGCACTGTCCCTCAGCTCTTCAGCTCAAGGCTAGTGCTCTACCACTTGAGCCACTTCCGGCTTTTTTCTTTTTGCTTATGTGATGCTGAGGAATCGAACTCAGCGCCTCATGCATGCAAGGCAAGTGCTCTACCACTGAGCCACCTTTCCAGCCCCATCTGCCCTCATTTCTTGTCTATCATACTCTTATTCATTTTTCAAGGCTGGTCTGAGAAGTATTTCCTAATCCTCTTGGAGGATTATACACAGACACTTGTTTATATATACTAGAGAAGTTACATATTGTTTCAACATTTTGTTGTTGTTGTTGTTTGTTGTGGGGCCTGAACTCTGGGCCTGGGCACTGTCCCTCAGCTCTTCAGCTCAAGGCTTCCACTCTACCACTTGAGCAACAACGCCACTTCTGGCTTTTTTTGCTTATGTGGTGCTGAGGAATCGAACCCAGGGCCTCATGCATGCAAGGCAAGCACTCTACCACTGAGCCACCTTCCCAGCCCCTCAACATTTTTTTTAATGTGTGTTTGTGTGTGCACCAGTCCTAGGACTTGAGTGCTGGCCTTGGGCGCTGTCTCTAAGCTTTTCTGCTCTAGGCTAGCTCTCAATATCCACAGTGAAGCCACAGCTTCACTTCTGACTATTTTGGTGCTTAATTGGAGATAACAGTCTCATGGACTTTCCTGCCTGGGCTGGCTTTGAACTGTGATCCTCAGCTCTCAGCCTCCTGAGTAGCTAGGATTGTAGGCATGAGCCAATGGTGCCCAGCTAATTCAATGATTTACAGTTACCTGCCACCCTCAAGCTTTTCTCTAATATTCCCAGTATTTCCCAATCCTGAGTCCCTAGCCTTCTCCCAATAGTGTTATCTAGACTCAGTCCTCTCTGTCAATGAGCCCCCAAGTCTAGACTCTGCCCTCATCCCCAGGTCTGCCCCATTTCCTTTGCACCGTAGGTACTATTTCTCATCCCAAGCCATACTCTACACTCCCACCGTTAATTCCCAACCCCACCTGAATATCCTGAACATCCCTGTAGAATTTTCGCAAGTTGTGCTGTATCAACAAGCTTTTTGGGTCCTTACTGCAGCGGCCACATTCAGAGTTCAGTTGGTCCAAGAAATGAAAGAATAACATTTTGGCTTTGCAGTCATCATTGCCCAGGGCAGCTTCTTTCCTGAAAACCAGGAGTGACAAGGGTAATACCTCTGCAAGCTCTAGGATGTTGGAGGCTCAGGAGAAAGGAAGCACTTTCTTCTTCCCTCAATTCTTTTTTTTTTTTTTTTAATGCCAATTGTGGGGCCTGAACTCTGGGCTTGGGTGCTGTCCCCCAGCTCTTCAGCTGTAGACCAGCACTCTACCACTTGAGCCTCAGCCCCACTTCTGGCTTTTTCTGCTTATGTGGTGCTGAGGAATCGAACCTAGGGCCTCATGCATGGAAGGCAAGCACTCTACCACTGAGCCACCTTCCCAGCCCATTTCTTAAAACCCTCACCAGTTCTGGTCTTCAATCCAGGCCGCCAAGTACTGTCGAACATCCATGGGCAGAAGGCTTTCTGTATACAGCCGGTGCAGCTGGTCCAGATAAAAGCTGTCAAGACTCTGCAGCAGCTCCCACTGTGCCATTTGGGCTCTAAAGAGATGAGGATTCTCAATGGGACATGTTGCTGGCTTAAATTATCCTTTGTCTTGTGGTTGTTTATCATTACTAATTCAAAATGTTTAAAATATACAAACAACTAATATAGAAAATATTAAAGTTTACACCAACTCCACTCCCAATCTCGGTCCATTTTCTTCTCCTGAAAGTAACCAGTTTTGCCAGGTGCCAGTGGCTCACACCTGTAATCCTAGCTACGCAGGAGGCTGAGATCTGAGGATCATAGTTTAAAGCCAGCTGGGGGGAAGAAAGTCCATGAGACTCTTATCTCCAATAAACAACCAGAAAACCAGAAGTGGCACTGTGGCTCAAATGGTAGAGCATTAGCCTTGAGCTGAAGAGCTGAGGGACAGCGCCCAGACCCAGAGTTCAAGTTCCATTACCGACCAGAAAAAAAAAAAAGTAACCAATTTTAATTTGGTGTATATTCTTCCAGGATGTACTATTTCATAGCTCCAATATTGTAGCCTTTTGTATCAATTAATAATTTTTTGGGGGGTCCAGTCGTGGGGCCTGAACTCTGGGTCTGGGCGCTGTCCTTCAGCTCTTCAGCTCAAGGCTAGCACTCCACCACTTGAGCCACAGCGCCACTTTCGGCTTTTTTCTTTTTGCTTATGTGGTGCTGAGGAATCGAACCCAGGGCCTCAGGCATGCAAGGCAAGCACTTTCCACTGAGCCACCTTTCCAGCCCTTATTTAATAATTTTTATTTATTTTTTTGGGGGGGGTCCAGTCGTGGAGTCTGGACTCTGGGCCTGGGCGCTGTCCCTCAGCTCTTCAGCTCAAGGCTAGCACTCTACCACTTGAGCCACAGCGCCACTACTGGCTTTTTTTTTTTTCTGTTTATGTGGTGCTGAGGAATCAAACCCAGGGCCTCATGCATGCAAGGCAAGCGCTCTATCACTGAGCCACCTTCCCAGCCCTCAATGGTCTTTTTAAAGCATATACAGAAATACAATGTATAGTGTAAGAGTCCTCTAATAGCAGATGGGTTAGGAAAGCACTTGCCTAGCAAGCCCAAGGCCTTAAGTTCAAATCCCAGTATATCAAAACCAAAGAAATATCATCTAACTTAACAGATATATATATATATTTTACCATTTTTCATATATCTCCCTTATTTAAATGTATTTGTGTTTTTATTTATTCAGGAATAAAGATCAGTGTTGGTTTTGAATATTTATGATTCTTGTTTGTTCTGGAAGTTTGTTAGGGGTTGCAGCCTTCTTAAAGAGATAAGGCAGCCGGGCGCTGGTGGCTCACGCCTGTAATCCTAGCTACTCAGGAGGCTGAGATCTGAGGATCGCGGTTCGTTCAAAGCCAGCCCAGGCAGGAAAGACCATGAGACTCCTATCTCCAATAAACCACCAGAAAACCGGAAGTGGCGCTGTAGCTCAAGTGGTAGAGCGCTCGCCTTGAGCTGAAGAGCTGAGGGACAGCACCCAGGCCCAGAGTTCAAGCCCCACGACTGACAAAAAAAAAAAAAGAGATAAGGCAGCGCTAGGAATGTGGCTTAGTGGTAGAGTGTTGCCTAACATGCATGGAGCCATGGGTTCAATTCCTCAGTACCACATAAACAGAAAAAAACAGGAAGTGGCACTGTGGCTCAAGTGGTAGAGGCTAGCCTTGAACACAAAAAAGGCCAAAAGAGAACAACCACACCTGCACCTGCAGTTCAAGCTCCAGGGCTGGCAAGGGGGGTGGGTGGGTAGATAAGCCTACAAATAGTTCATCATGCAAGGAGGGTATCTGCTCTACACAATGTCTAAACAACAAGCAAAGGGTCACTCTGTCCTTTAGCATTTGAATGACATCTGTTAATCTGACTCCTCATGTGGATTATCAAATTTTTGAGGGTTCAATTCGTCAGCACCACATAAGCAAAAAGAAAAAAAAGCCAGTAGTGGCGCTGTGGCTCAAGTGGTAGAGTGCTAGCCTTGAGCTGAAGAGCTGAGGGACAGCGCCCAGGCCCAGAGTCCAGACTCCACGACTGGACCCCCTGCTTGTCACCAAACAGCCTATGCTCTGCATTTCCCCCCCTAGTTTTTCCTGCCCACTGCAAACTGCTATCTTTTTTTTTTTTTTTTATCAGTCATGGGGCTTAAACTCAGGGCCTGGGTGCTGTCCCTGAGCTCTTTCACTCAAGGCTAGCACTCTACCACTTGAGCCACAGCTCTATTTCTGGCTTTTTGGTGGTTAATTAGAGATAAACATCTCACAGATTTTCCGACCCAGGCTGGTTCAAACTCTGATCCTCAGATTTCAGCCTCCTAACCTCATAGGATTATAGACATGAGCCACCAGTGTCCCTGGAGAAAAAGTTTTGAGGACTTCTACCTCAGTTGACTTCGTACCACATCCTTCAGGTCTCAGCCTCTGAGTAGCTGGTTATGGGCATGAGCCATCAGCAGCTTCATTTTAACCCCTTTAATAGTCTTTGGTTTTGCTTCTTTTATTTTTTAAATTTTTGTGGGCTGAACCCAGAGCTTTACCTCAACCAAGCAAGCATTGAACCACTGAGCTACATTCCAGGCCCCACACTTGATCCTTTTTTTTTTTTTTTTGGCTAGTCCTGGGACTTGAATTCAGGGATTGGGCTCTATCCCTGAACCCCTCTGTGCTCAAGGCCAGTCCTCTACCCCTTGAGCCACAGCACCACTTCCAACTTTTTCTGTTTATGTGGTACTGAGGAATTGAACCCAGACCCAGAGCTTCATGCATGCTAAGCAAGCATTCTTCTAGTAAGCTACATTCCCAGCCTGCCATGCTTGATCTTTTCTTTTCTTTTCTTTTTTTTTTTGTTGATCATGGGACTTGAACTCTGGGGCTTGGGCACTATCCCTCAGCTCTTCAGCTCAAGGTGAGCGTTCTACCACTTGAGCTACAGCACCACTTCTGGTTTTCTGGTGGTTTATTGGAGATAAGAGTTTCATGGACTTTCCTGCCCGGGCTGGCTTTGAACCTCAATCCTCAGATCTCAGCCTCCTGAGTAGCTAGGATTACAGGTGTGAGCCAACAGCGCCCGGCTCATGCTTGATCTTGTAAAACTAAATACCTGTAATTCTCTTCTTTTTTCTCAGGCATGCAAGGCAAGGGCTCTACCACTGAGCCACCTTCCCAGCCCCACCTGTAATTCTTTTAAGGAACAAAACAAGCTGGGCGCTGGTGGCTCATGCCTATAATACTAACCTGAGATCTGAGGATCACAGTTCAAAGCCAGCCTGGGCAGGAAAGTCCAAGAAACTCTTATAGCCAACCAGAAAACTGCAAGGGTAGGGATGGGAAAGGAAAGTAAGAGTACTGATGGAAAGAATGACACGGATCAAGATAACTTATACTCATAATCTAACATGGAATTATAACCTCAATAACTACTCAACAATGAAATGTTTTTTGTTTTGTTTTGCCAGTCCTGGGATTTGGACTCAGGGTATGATTGCTGTCCCTGAGCTTCTTTTGCTCAAGGCTAGCACTCTACCTCTTGAGCCACAGAGCCATTTTGGCTTTTTCTGTGTATGTGGTACTAAGAAATCAAACCCAGGGTTTCATGCATGCTAGGCAAGCACTCTATCACTGAGCCACCTTCCCAGCCCACAATGATTTTTTTTTTTTTTTGTCAGTTGTGGGGCTTGAACTCTGGGCTTGGGCTCTATCCCTGTGCTCTTCAGCTCAAGGCGAGCTTTCTACCACTTGAGCCACAGCACCACTTCCAGTTTTCTAGTGGTTTATTGGAGATAAGAGTCTCACAGACTTTACTACCCCAGCTGCCTTTGAACTATGATCCTCAGACTCAGCTCCTGAGTAGCTAGGATTACAGGCGTGAGCACCAACACCTGGCTCAATGAAAATTTTTGTTTTTTTGGGGTCCGGTCGTGGGGCCTGAACTCTGGGCCTGGGCACTGTCCCTCAGCTATTCAGCTCAAGGCTAGCGCTCTACCACTTGAGCCACAGGCCACTTCTGGCTTTTTCTGCTTATGTGGTGCTGAGGAATCGAACCCAGGGCCTCATGCATGCAAGGCAAGCACTCTACCACTGAGCCACCTTCCCAGCCCTGGGCCTGAACTTTTTTTGTTGAAGGCTAGTGCTCTACCATTAGAGCCAAAGCTCTACTTCCGGCTTTTTGGTTTTTGATTGGAGATAAGATCTCACGGACATTTCTAGGCCTGGCTTCCAACTAGAGCTTTAGATCTCAACCTCCTGAGTAGTTAGAATTACAGATGTGAACAAGCGGCATCCGCCAGAAATGAATTCGATTGTTATGTAACCTTAGCAAATAGTTTCCCCTTCAGTTCCTTTACAGTTTATAAAATTTATCACGTCAATCTTTGTATGTAGCTTGTTTTTTAGTTAAGGATCAAAAATAACTTAGCGGTCTGGGGGCGTGGCTCAAAATGGATAAGCACTGGAGACCCTGAGTCTAAACCCCCAAAATAGAGAATGATAATGATGATGACGACAGAGCAGAAGCAAAAACTTTGGCTAAGACATGAAATTATTGCAAGAATGCCAGGTTCTGGTTCTCGGAGGCTGCAAGGGAAGTCTGGGAGGGGAGTGGGCATTAGGATTGCGATAGCTGGGTTGAACAGGGAGGAAAATACTGCAATTGGCAGGCAACAGCTTCATTTCAGAGGGCCGAAGTTGTCTCCTCCGGGGTAACCCCGGGTTCAGCCGCACTTCCCACCCAGGGAAAACCTCGCATCCCGCTCACCCTCTGAGCACCCGTACCTTATTAGGGCCGCAGTACCCGATCCCCACAGTGGCTCAGGTCGTGACTTACAGTCCTCAAAGGGAGCTCAGGTACCAGGGTCAGGACGTCTGCCAGCCCCCAAAACTCGCGAAGCTGGCTGGAGACCGCAGCCACAAACCCGAGCTCCCCGTTCCCACCGAGCACAACACAGCTCGGCCTACGCTCGGCCCCGCCTACCACCGTGCTGCACGCTCATTGGCGCCGCCACAACTCCACTTCTACGCGGGGCGGGACAAATTGCCTCCAAGACACACCTTCCACTCCAGTGATTGGTCAGAAATCTTATTTACTTCCTCCCCTTTACTTTTTGAGGGCGGGACCTAATTAATAATTAGCCCGGGAGCCACACAGCTCATTTTCGAGAATCTTAAACCGAGCCTCAGAAACGAAACTAATTTGGGGACCGAGGTGGGAAGGGGTGGGGCCGGAATTTCGATACGATGGGATCGGAAGGGGAGGGCTGAAGTAATTTAAAAAAACAGTAATTATTAATACTTTAGATTTATAGTATCGTTTTTAATTTCTACGACCACTCGTTCAGATGAAAATGACCATTTCCACTTAAAATGTATTTGTGTGTGTACGTGCACACGTGCGCTTGAACTCAGGGCCTGGACACTATTCTTGAGCGGTTTCACTCACCTTGGTTCTCTACCACTTGAGCCACAGCTCCTCTTTCGCCTTTTAGCTGCCTAATTGGAAATAAGAGCCTCAGAGACTTTCCTGCCTGGTCTGGCTTGGAACCTCAATACTCAGATCTAGGCTTGAGCCACAGGAGCCCGGCCCCACGTTAGAAATTTAAACATGTAGCTTAAGAAAAATAATACTAGTGAGGCACTCAGTGGAGCCTGGAATTAAAAAAAAAAAAAGCTTCTAACTCCAAAATCCCAACATTTAAAATTCCTACATTTTATAGCAATGCCTTTTTCTTGGATAACAAATATAAATCAATCAGAAATTTGGATCACAGTTTTGGATTTTGAGTACACCAGATGCAGTCAGAATATTTTATTTATTTTATTTATTCTTCTTTCTTTCTTTCTTTATTCTTCTTTATTTATTTATTTATTTTATTTATTCTTCTTTATTTATTTTATTTATTTTATTTATTCTTCTTTGGTTACCATCTTTTATACCCCAAGATTCCCAGCCCCCAAATCCAAACCAACGCTTTTGAATAAGGCTCAGCCCCAGGAGGGAGGTGAACTTACTACTTCTATCAATGGAGCCATGGTAATTGTATATTCCCAGTCACTCACATCTGATGTACTTCTTAAGCCCTCCTTGCTAGGGGTGTTGACCTCTGTTTTTGCATGGTAATACTCAATCAGCTTGTGAACTCCAGCCTTAAAAGCTGGTTTAAGTGCAGCACTGATGAGTATGCCAGCAGGCCCTGCTGATGCTCCTGCCATGTACATCAGAAGCTCATAGCCCAGATCTATAGTCCCCTCTTTGCCCCGTTCCTTGGCCTTTTCAGAGCAATTCTGAACAGCATAATACACAGCTGTGCCCAAGTTGTAGTAGGTTCCCACTCCTGGCAACTGTTGGAAGAAATTGTATGCTCTCTGTTCCTGATCATTGTCACAGTCCACCGTGGGGATGGAGCGCGGAGTCCTCTTTGGGTTTGGCTGATCCCTGGCTAACAGCTGCAGAGCAGAGGCCAGGGCTTCCACTGAGACTTCTTTCTTTGTCCTATTGCCTTTCTGGAGTCCTTGAAGATGCTGGATGAGGAGCTGTGTAGCATTCACACCTCCCAAGCGGAAGAGCTGAAGCTGCAGGGCCCAAGCATCAGAGTGACAGCCAACTTCTTCCAGGGCATTTCTTAGAGCCAGACCTACCAGAAACTTGGGTAGAGGGGCCATGTAGTTGAAGCCAGGCAGGGACTTTGGGTGCAGGGTCTGGCAGGATAAGGAGTCTGAGGAGGGCCGTTGAGGTCCTAAAGATGAAGGAAGGTACACTTTGGAGACATTTGCCTGCTTTCTCTCTGAAATGGCATCCACAGGAGACAGCAGGAGACAGCAAAGAAGCAGCTCAATTGCTGTTGTGACAAGTTTGCTGCTAGGCATGTCTGGAGCAAAGTACCCTAGAAAGGAGAGAACCCCAAACATGTGAATTATTTTTCTTTTTCTTTCTTTGCCAGTCCTGGGGCTTGAACTCAGGGCCTGGGTACTGTCTCTGAGCTTCTTTTGTTTAAGGCTAGCACTCTACCACTTGAGCCACAGCGCCACTTCCGGCTTTTTCTGTTTGTTTGGTACTGAGGAATTGAACCCAGGGATTCATGCATGCTAGGCAAGTGCTCTACCACTGAATCACATTCTCAGTCCTGTGAACTATTTTTCTAAGGGATGTAGTTTGAAAGGAGTCCAAGACTCAAATAGGGGATACCTCATCCATCACCTACTTCCAAGTTTTTTTTTTTGGGGGTGGTGGTGGGCAGTACAAGGCATTGTGCCGTGCCGTAGCTTTTCACTCAAGGTTGGTGCTCTATCTCTTTTCTTTCTTTCTTTCTTTTTATTTATTGTGAAAATACTGTACAGAGGGGTTACAATTACATGGGCAAGATAATGAGTACATTTCTTATCAAGCATTGTAGCCTCCTCCTTTGTTTCCCCTTTCCATCCCATCCCCCCCCCCCCCCCCCAGCCAATCCTCCTCCCCCTGCCCCCACCAAAGTTGTAAAGTTCGTTTTTCGACATAACGACTTGTACATCTCATTGTTGCAATGGGTCCACCTGTATCCCTATTTAAACGATTTGTTTTTTTCTCTTCCCCTCCAAAATTATAACAACATCAAATACAGTGAAAGCAGGGGTTATACCGTGGGGGAGGGACATACAAAGCAACAAAGAAATAATCTTATAATTGTGTTTGAAACAATCGCATGAAAGAACTTTCTCTTTCTTTCTTTCTTTCTTTCTTTCTTTCCTTCCTTCCTTCCTTCCTTCTTTCTTTCCTTCCTCTCTCTCTTTTTTTTGCCAGTCCTGGGGCTTGAACTCTGGGCCTGGGCTCTGTCCCTGAGCAAAGGCTCAAGTACTTGAGCCACAGCACCAGTTCTGGCTTTTTCTGATTAATTTATTGAAGATAAGAGTCTCACAGACTTTCTTGTCTGGGCTGGCTATGAACCATGATCCTTAGATCTTAGCTTCCTAAGTAGGTAGGATCACAGGTTTGTGGCTACCAGAGCCCAGCTTTTTAGTTAAAGGATTTGAAAACAGAAAACCCAGCTGCTCCCACTTGGTCTCGCCTATTTTCAGGTCACAGGGACTTCCTCAGTTTCCTTTCCTCTCATTTATTGGGCCCCCCAATTTACCACAAAGTCCAGTCATAGAGAAGTGAGCTGCTTTGATAGGTTGGGTTGCTCCTCAATCCTGTTGTGTCCAGGTCTCTCTCATGAGGAAAAGAGACACTTGCTTTCTGTGTCCAGTAAAGGACACTGGTTCTGCAAATATTTGATTGGTTGCTCAAACCTTGTCCTCTTGTCAGACATTTAACCTCAATACTGAAGACCTTGACTTTTGATGCGCATGATAGGAACCAGAGAAATTCAGAATTGGATTACATGTTTATGATTCTCTCATTTTATTTCTCATCAATTTATTGATTTTGTGCTGGTACTGGTGCTTGCATTCAGGGTCAAGGCACTGTCTTTTAGCTTCTTTCTTTTAAAAAAAAATCCATCATGGGCTTGAACTCAGGGCTGGAGCAATGTCCCTGAGCTTTTTTGCTTAAGGCCAGCACTTTACCACTGTGAGCCACCGCTGTACTTCTTCTGGTTTTTAGACGGTTAATTGTAGATGACAGTCTCATGGACTTTCCTGCCTGGGCTAGCTTAGATCCACTGATCCTCAGATCTCAGCTTCCTGAGTATCTAGGATTACAGGCATAAGCCAGTGCCTGTCCTTTAGCTTTTTTGCTCAAGGTTGGCACTTTACCACTGAGTCATACCTCTATTTCTGGCTTTTGTCCCCCTCTGGTTAATTGGAGGTAAAAGTCTTAAAGACTTGTCAGCTCAGTCTTCAGATCTCAGCCTCCTAAGTAGCTAGGATTTCAGGTGTAAGCCAACTAGTGCTCTTTTCAATTAAAAAATTAAGTTAGCATTTTGTAGTCCCAGAACTAAAAAGGAGATGTTGAGTTCAAGATCAGGCTGTGATTCTGTGTTCTCCCTCCACCCCCCTTTTTTTTTTTTGTCAATTGTATGGCTTGAACTGAGGGCCTGCACTGAGGGCCTGGGCCCTGTCCCTGAGCCTTTTTGCACTCAAGGCTAGCACTCGACTACTTGAGCCACAGTGCCATTTCCGGTTTTTGAGTGGTTAATTGGAGATAGGAGTCTCACAGGGGATTTTTCTGCCTAGGCTGGCTTTGAATCGAGATCCTCAGATCTCACCCTCCTGAGTGGCTTGCTCTCTTCCTTTTGTGTAGCTGGGATGACAGCTATATATCACCATGCTCAACTTATTGGTTGAAATGGTATTTTACTTTGTGCCAGGCTGGCCTCAAACCTTGCTTCTCCCAATCTCTGAGTTGCAAGTAGTTAGCATTGCGGTTGTGAGCATGGCCCCAGTCCCAACTATTGTTCTATAATCCCACCTTCTCTCTTACCCTTACCAAAATTACTGGGAAACCAGTAAGCTGATTTTCCTCCCCAAATATAAGGATATAGCACTTGCAAATATTTACTCTTTTCGAACCAGACTTTGCCCTTGTCACCTTTGTCCTGTGCTGAGAAACTGGCCTTTTTTTCTTTTTCTCTTTGCTCAATTTATCTCATTTTCTTTCCTTCCTTCCCCCCCCCCTCATTTTCTCCTTGTCAGTCCTGGGGCTTGAACTCAGGTCCTGGTCTTGTCCCAGAGCTCTTTTACTCAAGGTTAGAACTCTACCATTTTGAGTCAAGCTCCACTTCTGGTTTGGGGTTTCTTGCCTGGTCTGGCTTTGAACTTCGATCCTCAGATCTCATCCTCCTTAGTAGCTAGGATTACAGCCATGAGCCACTAGTGCTAGGTGCTGTGTGCGTGTGTGTGTGTGTGTGAGAGAGAGAGAGAGAGAGAGAGAGAGATCCTGGTGCTTGAATTCAGAGTCTGAACTCTGTCCCTGAGCTTTTGTGTTCAATGTTGGGACTCTACCACTTGAGACATAGCTCCACTTCCAGCTTTTGGGTAATTGATTGGAGATAAGTCTCAAAAACTTTCCTGGTTGGCTTGGCTTTGAACTGTGATCCTCTGATCTCAGCCAACTGAGTAGCTAGAATTGTAGGTGTGAGCTACTAGGACCTAGTTTGCCCCATGTTCTTTTGCCTTCTTTCTTTCCCTTCTTCCATCCTTCCTTCCTTATTCCTTTCTTCCTTGTTTTTTCTTTTCTTTCTTCCTCCCTTCCTTCTTTCTTTTCTTTTGTGCTGGTACTGGGAATTGAATTCAGGGCCTGGACAGCATCCTTTCGCTCGCTCACTCAAGTCTGGCACTGTACTATTTGAACCACACCTCCAATTCCAGCTTTTTACTGGTTAATTGGAGATAAGAGTCTCATGGACATTCTTTTTTTTTTGGGGGGGTCCAGTCATGGGCCTGAACTCTGGGTCTGGGCGCTGTCCCTCAGCTCTTCAGCTCAAGGCTAGCGCTCTACCACTTGAGCCACAGCGCCACTTCC
>NW_012267219.1:1772083-1776499 GCF_000151885.1 Dipodomys ordii
CTACCACTTGAGCCACAGTGCCACTTCCGGCTTTTTTTCTTTTTGCTTATGTGGTGCTGAGGAATCGAACCCAGGGCCTCATGCATGCAAGGCAAGGGCTCTACCACTGAGCCACCTTCCCATACCCTAGTTTTTATTTATTTTTATTTATTTTTTTATTTTTTGGGTCCAGTTGTGGGGCCTGAACTCTGGGCCTGGGTGCTGTCCCTCAGTTCTTCAGCTCATGGCTAGTGCTCTATCACTTGGGCCACAACGCCACTTCTGGCTTTTTTCTTTTTGCTTATGTGGTGCTGAGGAATTGCACCCAGGACTTCATGCATGCAAGGCAAGCGCTCTACCACTGAGCCACCTTCCCAGCCCCCTAGGTTTTATTTTTTTATGGTATGTGTGTGTGTGTGTGTATGGGGAGAGATAGAAAGAGAGAGAGAGAGAGAGAGAGAGAGAGAATATACTTTATCTACTCACCAGTTGTTCAGCATGATTCTACCAGCTGGCAATTTTGAGCAGAGTTACAATATATATAGATATGCAGGTATTACTCTTATATATTTTTTTTTCAACTTGTGATCCTCCTTCCTCTACGTTCAAGTAGCTGGGATTTTTTATTTTATTTTTTGAGATTCTGGGGTCTGAATGCCAGGCCCTTTACCTGACAGGCAGGCTCTCTACCACTTGAGCCATGCATGCCTCCAGCTCTTTTTGGTATGGTTACTTTTTAGAAAGGGTCTCACGTTTTGCCTGGGCCAGCCTATATGGTGATTCTATTTATATTTCTAGGAAAGAGGGGAAACAGAAAAAAGAACATCTGACTGTCTCTTTAACATTTTATTTTATTTATTTTTGCTAGTCCTAGTGTTTGAACTCAGGGTCTGGGCACTGTCCCTGAGTTTCTTTTGCTCAAGGCTAGCATTCTACTACCTGAGCCACAGCACCACTTCTGGCTTTTTCTGTTGATGTGGTACTGAGGAACTGAACCCAGGGCTTCATGCATGCTCAGCTCAATCTTCTGTCCTGGGGATGATCACTGGAAAGAAAAGGAGGATAAGGGAATGTAGTGCTTTCTGAAAGTGATGAGGAATCCCCATATATTATGTTACAATACTCTCCGGAAGTGTGACCCACCTCCAGCAGAAAGCCCAAGGAGCAGACCAACAAGGGGCCTATGGGTCACTCACAGATTGCATCTGGGGCATACTGCTTAAGACTGGGAAAAGCAAGACTGACTATAGACAAGTCCATCAGCACTGTTGTCTGCAGTTTCTGGGTCCTAGATCTAGGGAAGAGCCCAGGACTCTATTGCTTCCAATTCAATCAGAGAAGGTTCTCTGACTTTCCCAACTGATTTAAATTCACCAACCTAAAACAAATCTATCTCCACCCCTAGGCTTCGGGCTTATCACTCGTCTTCATCTTCATCCTCAATCTGAAACCGTTTCTTCCTGTAGATTACTGGAGATCCCAGCTTGGGCTCTACAGGAACAAGAGTAAGGCAGAAAAAGAAAGAGACAGAGAGAGAGAGAATGAAATCTAAGTAGGTTAAAGGCAGGTGGTAGAGTCTGTCTCCAAATTAAAGAGAGAGTAAAAGAAAAAGTAGGTCCCATTAAGACTCCCTACTTTTGCTGCTGCCCTCGTCCTCCTCATCGCTGTCCAGCAGTTGCCGCTTCTTGGGCGCCACCGTCCCTTGCTCTTTATCATCAGCAGTCTCCTCCTCTGAAGTGACCACAAAATCACTGGGTCAAAATTAGGAAACTGGGTCTGCATAGTCTCAAAATACCCTCTGGCCCAACCTAGACAGCACAAAGTAAGTAGAATTCAGGGAATATGCTTAGATGAGCATTTGCTCTTTACCGTCTGAGGACACAAGGCCTGCTCTGTTTTTATGGGCTAATGAGAGTGCTCTCGAGGTTTCTGCTTGGTGCTCCTCCCTGGGACCCTGCTCTCCAGGGACTCTTGGCTCTAGCTCTGATGGTAGCTTCTCTTCTGCCTCCTTTGGTTGACTCAAAGAAGCTGCCAGTCTCCGGAGCTGGGTGGGGCTAAGCTTGGCTGGAATTCGCCAGAAGGTTTCCTAGAAGAACACAGCAGAGAAAAATGACAATGAATGTTCATTGTTCATCAGCTTTTTACACTGTTCTATATAAATGTAGGATATAAACATATCCTATATATTTTTTCCAGAGCAGAGGACCAAACTTGCCACAAGTGCTCTTCTACTGAGTTAAATCTCCAACATTTATATATTTTTATTGGATAAAGATCACCTTACAGTGGTGAAGATCCTCAAGAGTTGTGAACTCTACTTATTGTTTATAAAATATGACCAATGGGCTGGGAATGTGGCTTAGTAGTAGAGTGCTTGCCTAGCATGCATGAAGCCCTGGGTTCAATTCCTCAGTACCATATAAACAGAAAAAGCTGGAAATGGTGCTGTGGTTCAAATGGTAGAGTGCTAGCACTGAGCAAAAGAAGCTCAGGGACAGTGCCCAGACTCTGAGTTCATGCCCAAGGATTGGCAAAAAAAAAAAAGAAATAAAATAAAATATGACCAGTGTTTATCACCATGCCTACTATTATGAGATTCCTAGTAAATAGACTTGTTAACTAACTAAATAAATGAATAGATCCTGGGGACCTCAGGGTGAACCAGTTATGATCCTTACTCTCAAGGAACTCACAACCAATAGTAGAAAGATTGAATGTTCAGTCATACCATAGAATTGGGCTGAATGAAGTGAATGAACAAATTTCAGCTATCACAGTGGCCACTTTTGCTTCAGAAGTTGAAAGGTTAATAGGGACAACTTCTTTGAGGAAGTGACAATAGATCTGATTCTCAAGGGCAGGCTTGAAATTCAACAGGAAGATGGGTGCAGGGAGGGTGTGCATGCGTGCATGCAGGTCTGTGTGCATTCCAATAGAGGAAAAGGCATGGAAAGGCCTAGCACTGGAGGGTTGAAAGTAGTCGCAGATGACAGGTGGAAAGCAGGAGTGTGAGTGGAATGGTCGTGGAACTTCCATTTGGAGATTGTGGACTGTGTCCTGCAACTAGTGAGAAACCAGCAAGTGCTCTGCACAGGGGAGTGGTATCACTGAAACTATTTCAGAAGGGTAAATTTGGGGGCAGTGTGGAACATGGATTCAGGGAAGGGGAGATTAGAGAGGAAGACTGGCAAGATTGTTTGTGGATGCATTTTGGCCAGACATGACAAGGCAACAGGATGGACAGAGGACAATGGTCATGAAGAGGTATTTGACTGGACCAACATGCACTGGTCGACATGGTGATGGCTGTACTTGCCTGTACGGAGGTGGGGGGCCGAATCTTTAGTTTGCGCAGCAGCTGCTGAAACTGTTCATTTTCCATTGCTTCCTCATTTTCTTCCGTCAGTGGCACCAATGGAATAGCCTGGGAGCAGCCTGGTACAAAATCAAGAGTCATGTGGAAAGAGGAAAAGAAAGAACTGCTCCTCAATCCCACAACCAGGTCTAGTGGCCTCCAGTGCTCCTAAAACCGTCCTCTGTTAACCTACCGTCCTCTTCCCGATCATCTGCCGCTCGCAGCAGGCAGTTCTGGAGCCACAAGAGTGGAGCAGAAAAGCCTAAAGGGAAAATGCAAACAGAGTTGGTCCTTACTCCCATTTCAACCTTCTACCTAAGAACCATCTCTCGACTTCAGTCCTCACCTTCCTCATGTAGGCCTTGGCCAAGGTTTTCAGTTGAAAGAAACAAGCTACCCTGGGCATGTTCTACTTCCAAACCCTCCTCTTTCTCTCCATCTTCTTCGTTCTCTTCTTCTGGCAAGTTTTCTTCTTCTTCTTCTTCCTCCAGATCTTCCTGCCAAAAATCTTTCACGGACTGTTCCCCATTAGGCTAAAATTCATTGGGGGACAAGAGGATGAGAAGAGAGGCCACAAGGGATACTTAGTGGAGACTTCTAGTTATTGATCACCCCCCTGGAGAGACTTAGTCAAAACAGCCTGGGACAAGAAGAATTTGGGTGGGCGGGCTCCTCCTACGGAGCATTTCACAGGGGGTGGGCCCCGGCTGACCAGGCCAGGGCAAGGTGGTTACCAGGCTTGAGGGTGCCAGCTTCTTCCTCCGTTTCTTGTATAGCTCCTGCCGCTTAGTCACCAACCCCAGTGCTAGCAGTTTATCCACTATTCGGGCCCGTGAACGTTTGGCCGTGATATTCTTCATGATATAACCAAGGACATCTATGGGAAGGTAGCATATGAATATTCAAGAGCAACAAGAGAGAGGATGAAATCCCATGTGTTTGGAAAGAAGTTAGTTCATGCCAGGCACCAATGGCTCACGCCTGTAATCCTAGCTGCTCAGGAGGCTGAGATCTGAGGATTGAGGTTCAAAGCCAGCCTGGGCAGGAAAGTCCATGAAACTCTTATCTCCAATTAACCACCA
>NW_012267219.1:1778390-1790552 GCF_000151885.1 Dipodomys ordii
CCACTTCTGGCTTTTTCTGCTTATGTGGTGCTGAGGAATCGAACCCAGGGCCTCATGCATGCAAGGCAAGCACTCTACCACTGAGCTACCTTCCCAACCCCTCCTCCCCGCCAATCAGTTCTAAAAGGAGCAAGAAAGGTGAGGCAGGTAACTCAAAGGAACCAGTTAGTAAAACCTTCCCTGCACCCTCCTTCTACTTAGGAACACACAGTCAAACTACAAGGTTTTCCTGCTTGGGCCTAGGGAACTTGTCCCTTCAAGGACTGAGTTTTATGGGAAAAAAGAGCAATGTGAATGGAATGGGATGGAGTTGCATATTAAGGAGGACACACATTTCTAAGAATCCTCTCATTTCTTAAATACTTTCTTTTAAACTCCTGATCCTTCTGCCTCAGCCTCCTGAATACTGAGATTACATGTGATACTACCATATTCAGCTTGGTTGCCAGTATAGTTTGAGAGGGAACCTACAGACTCCCTGGGGGATACCCCACTCCCACCTCGGTGAAGGCCAATGAGAGAAGAGAACTATGGCAGAAATAGAAGACATAGCCTCCAGTCTCCTCTCTTGGGGTAACCTCAGGTAAAGTATTCACTTCCCTTTCTGGGCCTGTTTTTTACTACTGAAAGGGGAAGAAACATTAGATGGAATGAGCTACAAGCTCTTCTAGTTTTGGTCCTTTGTGAGTCTGCTTTACCCTTTTCCCCTTCTGCCCATCCTTCCCCATTCCCAAGCTCACCCACTGTCCAGCGAGCCATAGCCCTCAGTCATCTCTCGGACCACAGCTGTGTTCTTCCAGAATAACAGCTCCACAAAGGCTTTCTGGTTGATTGCAGCCAATGCAAAGAACTTGCCCAGGATATATTTGGCAAAAGTCACTAGCTCCTATAGGAGAGGGAGGCTGAGGATATCTTGGTCCAAATGAATACACAGACCTGTCCCTAGTTATTTCTTCTCCTCCTTTAGACTCTTCTGTCCACCCCCATGCAGCTCCCTCAGCCTGTCTGCTGACTTTCTTGTCTTCTTCTCTCCCAGTCCTCGACACCTCTTAGCCTCCTTTATCTCCTAAAATTGTTCACACACACACACACACAGCACATACAGACACAGCCCCCATTCCTTGGTAGCCTCTCACTTTGTAGGCTCCAGCAGCAGGGTCATTAAGCAGACGGTTGAAGAGGCAAAAGATTGAAAGCTGGAAAAGAAGGGCTTCCATTTTGAGGTCATGGGCGATCCGGTGCAACATCTTGACAATGCAGTGGTTAGTGTGGGCACTATTCTGCTGGTAGCTTCGCAGCAGAAGCACATAGGCTCGCACAATAGTTGAGGAGGCATAACTGTACCAAAACAGGAAGGAGAGGGGAGGTCAGCATCAGATCCACGTTCATCCTCACAGCTGCCACCTGGGACTAACCTCTCAGCGCATACCGTTTCAGATAGTCCAGAAAGTTAAACTCTTTCTCTGAAACCTGAACCACCTGCAACTCCTCCTCGGCCTCCTCCTCCTCCTCCTCTTCTTCTTCTTCTGCAATTCCCTCAGCTGGGCCCTGTTGTCCTATACAAAGAATGAGATCATTATGTCTGTGATGGTCGTGCTCAAGCAGAGCTGGGAGTGTGGGAGTGGAGACTCACGGGGAAGTGGGGCAGACAGGATTTGTTTCAGCAACTGCACCTCCTCCTCCACGGAAATGTCTGGAGAGCCGAACACATCTCCTTCTGGCCATACCTCCCTGGAGCACACACACAACAAAAGCCTTTAGCCATAGGAAATCTGAGTTGTAATTAGAAATGGGAGAAGGAATTTAGACCTATTTTAGTTTTCAGCTAGAAAGAGAATGCAAACTATTACTGCAGTGATGAGACAATACTAGAAAAAATGTTCCTCAGAGGGCACATTGCAATGAAAACTATTTAAGAATAAAATGCAAACAACCTAAACACTTAGTTGATCAAATGTACACATTTTTTGGAGGCATTAATGATTATTAAAATATAGGTGACAAGAAAGTATTCTTTTTTTTTTTTTTTTTGGGTCCAGTCATGGGGCCTGAACTCTGGGCCTGGGCGCTGTCCCTCAGCTCTTCAGCTCAAGGCTAGCGCTCTACCACTTGAGCCACAGTGCCACTTCTGCCTTTTTTCTTTTTGCTTATGTGGTGCTGAGGAATCGAACCCAGGGCCTCAGGCATGCAAGGCAAGCGCTCTACCACTGAGCCACCTTCCCAGCCCAACAAGAAAGTATTCTTAAAATGTTCTGAAAACATACACAATTTTCCTTCCTTCCTTCTCCTTTTCCTCACTCTCTCTCACCTTCCCTTCTTCCCTTCCTTCCCCTTTTTCCCTTCCTCATTTCTCTCTCTCTTCTGGCACTAGAGGGCTTGAACTCAGGGGCCTCATACACAGTCAGTTTACTGGATCAAAGCTTGTATTCTATCACATGCCTTCAGACTGATTTTTTTGCTGCTTAATTGGAGATGGAGTCTTGGAGACTTTTCTGCCCAGTCTGGCTTTAAATCCTGAGTAGCTAGGATTACAGGTGTGAGCCACCAGCACATATCTTTCCCCTGTCCCCTTAGATTTTAAAAATATCACTGTGGGCTAGGAATATGGCTTAGTGGTAGAGTGCCTGCCTAGCATGCATGAAACTCTCTGTTTGATTCTTCAGTACCACATACACAGAAAAAGCCGGAAGTGGTGCTGTGACTCAAGTGGTAGAATGCTAGCCTTGAGCAAAAGAAGTTCAGGGACAGTGCCCAGACCCTGAGTTCAAGTCCCAGGACTGGCTAATAATAATAATAATAATAATAATATCATCATCATCATTACTGTGTAGCCTAGTGATCATCCTGTCTCAGAAGTTGAGGGTTGTGATTACAGGCATTCATCACCATGCCTAGCTCCTTCACTTGTAGAAGTGTATATATTATATACATCACAGAACAAGACACTTAAGATTACTCAACAAAATGTTAACAATGGTTATCTTTGGCTAGTAGAATTATCTTTAGGGGCTGGGAAGGTGGCTCAGTGGTAGAGCACTTGCCTTGCATGCCTGAGGCCCTGAGTTTGATTCCTCAGCACCACATAAGCAAAAAGAAAAATGCCGGAAGTGGCGCTGTGGCTCAAGTAGTAGAGTGCTAGCCTTGAGCTGAAGAGCTGAGCCCATGCCCAGAGTTCAGGCCCCATGACCAGACCAAAAAAAAAAAAAAAGAGTTATCTTTATTTTTTCCTCCCAATGTCTGATATTTCTCAAACAGAAAAAAACTCCAGTTATCCAATCAAAGATCTCATGGACTCAGTACTCAGTATGAGCTCTGATGGGACTTCCCTCTCCTTCAGACTGAGAACCCTGTAGCATAAAAGGCTTACTCATGCCTTTAAAGACCAGGAGGATGGGTGGACAGGAAGCTTACCGGGCAGACCTCAGGAGGGCCAGGGCCTGTGGGGCCTGGCCAGCCAGGAGACAGTCTTGGATCCTCACCATGGCTTCTGCCCGCTGCTCTTCCACTGGCACCTCTGAGGCCGCATCAAAGGGAACTGGGGATTCTACATTGAACTCAGAATCCTAGAGATGGGCAAGGCGAGTTGAGGAGACCATCTACCCAGAGCACTACCTTTGGAAAAGATAGGGGCTCCGTAACTACCTACCTGGGCACAGCATTGCAGCTGCTCAGCAAGGGCCGGCCACATGGCCTCCAGCTCCTCTGGACTATGGGAGATATTACCAGAAGCTTGGTCTAGAAACTTCTTCTTCTTCTTTTTCTTCTTTCGTTTGTTCTATGGAGAAAGAAGTGTATAAGAATAGTAGGAGACTGAGGAAGTCTTTTATTTTTTTGGGGGGGTCCGGTCGTGGGGCCTGAACTCTGGGTTTGGGCACTGTCCCTCAGCTCTTCAGCTCAAGGCTAGCGCTCTACCACTTGAGCCACAGTGCCACTTCTGGCTTTTTTCTTTTTGCTTATATGGTGCTGAGGAATTGAACCCAGGGCCTCAGGCATGCAAGGCAAGCGCTCTACCACTGAGCCACCTTCCCAGCCCTGAGGAAGTCTTTTTGCATCCATGTCTTCATTATTATAAAACTAATGAAATGGTCATTCACACAGTGCCCATTATGTACTGCTCATTAGCAATGGGAAACAACATAAACAGTGTACTTTCACTTTTTTTCCATCTTTTTTTTTTGGTCGGTCATGGGGCTTGAACTCTGGGCCTGGGAGCTGTCCCTCGGCTCTTCAGCTCAAGGCTAGCACTCTACCACTTGAGTCACAGCGCCACTTCTGGCTTTTTTTTTCTTTTTGCTTATGTGGTGCTAAGGAATCGAACCCAGGGCCTCAGGCATGCAAGGCAAGCACTCTACCACTGAGCCACCTTCCCAGCCCCTTAAACAGTGTATTTTCTTGCTTCTGAGAAACTTATACTCTAGTGGGAGAGACAGACAAGTAAATAAGAAATTACATCACAAAGCAGATGATAGCTTTAATGCGGGTGAGCACAAAATGCCTATATTCTAGAGTAAGAGAGTTTGCCAAAAAGCAGCAATAACTTAAGAAGCCTCCAGACAGAAGAGATTTACTCAAGAATCAAGAAAGATACATGAAAAATCTTGGTAAAAGACAAAGCTCAGCCGGGCCCTGGTGGGTTCATACCTGTAATCTTAGCTACTCAGGGGGTTGGGTTTGAGGATAACAGTTCAAAGCCAGGCTGGGCAGAAAGTCTGTGCGACTCTTATCTCCAATTACCACTGGAAGTGGCACTGTGGCTAAAGTGGTAGAGCACTTGTCTTGAGCTGAAGAGCTCAGGGACAGTGTCCAGGCCCAGAGTTCAAGCCCCACGACAAAAAAAAAAAAAAAAAAGTGTACACACACACACATACACACACCAACTGGATAAATGACAGTACCTATTATTACTGATAATACCAGAGTCTAAATATAAAAAGTACCTTTGGCAAACTCTCGTTGGTATATAGTTGCTTCAGAATTTTAAGCTATAGAACCTAGAATTAATTATAGGGAGGTTCTGGTACAAAATGTGTTCTTACAAAGCAGAGTCTCCTATGTCTCCAGAATACAAATTCCTTGGAGTTTTCCTCTCATGCTTGGCTTTTCATTTGACTTGGGAGTCATGAATAGATATTACAATCCCAGTATAAGGATCTAGAAATTGATATGATCAACTGACTTTATTCTAGTTACAACTAACTAGAATAACTAACATGATTAGATCCCTAATTTCCTTACTTTCAGTTTCAGGTTTTCTCCATTTGACCATAACATTGCTGAAACATACCAGGAAATACTACAGCATAATTTGTGAACTCTTAAAACTATGAATGGCTCAAGGCTTATGTGCTTGTAAATGTTCACTAAATGTTTACTGAATTAATTATAGCAGCTCATGAATTAATCTAATGGGAAAAGGAAACTATAGTAGACTCACACAGGCAATACCACAGACCTTTTAGTATCATAAGAAATAAATATTATGCTGTTAGAACTATCTTTTCCTAGTTACTAGGCAAAGTTACTACTTAGCAGTCACTTTAGAGTAGTTCTAACAAATCAGCTTAAGCTTGCAGAAAACCTGAGGAGAAAGAACCCTCTGTCCTTCACCCTCCTCTAGAGCTCTTTCCACACTAGGGGCCGCCTAGTACCTGCACCACTAGGTTCCCACGGCTCCGACAGAACCGCTCCAACATCTTGAGGAAGAGGTGAGTGGTTTCCACCAGGTCACGAAGGAAAGAGCGGGGCTGACATCGCTCGTCAAACTTTCGAAAGAGTGTCAAGAACAGTTCTCGGTATTCCATCACATAGAAAATGTTGTCTAGGAGTGAGGAAGAGAAAGGAAGGGAAGGATTGGTCTGGGAAGCCTGGAAAATGAAAAGGTGAATGAAGCTGGGATTGGGAAGAATGAGAAGGGATATGGTGGCACATGCCTGTAATTCTAACATTCCAGAGGCTGAGATAGGAGGATTACCAGTTGGATGCCAGCCTAGGCTACATGCTGCGATCTTGTCACAAAACACACACACACACACACACACACACACACACACGGAAAGGAAGGGGATGCTGGGAAAAGAGAATAGGCCAGGCCTCACTTTTGCACACACACACACACACACACACACACGGAAAGGAAGGGGATGCTGGGAAAAGAGAATAGGCCAGGCCTCACTTTTGATGATACGACTGCTCTCCCTCACAGTCTCATCCGGAGACATGTCCATCTCATTCACGGTGGCCAGCAACTCCTGATAGGCCTTTAGGGCCAGATGCATTCTGGGAATTGAAGGCCCAAAATGGACAACTTAGCATACTGGCTTATAGAAACATGCCCCCCACCACACACACAAAGTATTTCCCCAAACAGAAAAACCTGCTAGTCCTTGCTCCCTACCCTGACCACTTTACTCTGAATCTGGAAACAGTATCATCTGAAATTCAGGTATTCAGACTCCCATCTGGCCAAGATGGGAGTTAACCACCCCCCTCACCTGCGTGCCCAAGAGGCGGCTTCTTTACGATCAGTCAGCATCATTTCATAGTAGTTGGTAAGATTCTGCTCAATGAAGTGAAAGGCACGGACACTGAGGGTTTCAGAAACTAAGCCTGGGCGGAAGGAGGCAGCTCGGTTGAAGGCCATGAAGAAAGCTAAGGCCCACATATAATAGGTCTCATCATGCTGTTGAGCTTTCTCACGAAGCAGGTGATCCTAACAATCAGATCAAGAAGGGAAAAAAAAAGCCATGACCTCATGGATTCCAAATTCTTGGTATGACGGGGTACATCCTCGATACAACTATATAGTCTTCTCCAGGATCCACAATTCCCAGTTCTCTTGCTCTTCCCCATCTGTGCGTATCTCCCTCCCCTTACTCTGGGGCAATTACTCTAGAATCTTTTTCAAGGCAAGCACTCTTCCACTGAGCCACCTTCCCAGCCCCTAGAATCTTTTTGATCATGCCAATGACCCATTCCCTTCTTGGCATCTTAGTTTCTCAGCGGCACTCATTTGTTCCTTCTAGAATTACAGGTGAGAGCCACCAGCGTCTGGCTAGGTTACCATACTTTTTTTTTTTTTCTTTTTGTCAGTTATGGGGCTTGAGCCCTGGGCCTGTGTGCTGTCCCTCAGCTCTTCAGCTCAAGATGAGCGCTCTATCACTTGAGCCACAGCACCACTTCTGGTTTTCTGGTGGTTAGAGATAAGAGTCTCACAGACTTTCCTGCCTGGGCTGGCTTTGAACCGCAATCCTCAGATCTCAGCCTCCTCAGTAGCTAGGATTACAGGCATGAGCCACCAGTGCCCAGCTTAGATTGCCATTCTTATCCATACTGGCCACATCACGTCTCTGGCCACTTGACTATTCTATCCCAGACTGCCTCTCTATCCCTGCTGACTCACCTTTACTGCACCCATGAGCCGGTTGTAACAGTTCTCCAGGAACTCAGAGCAGAAGTCTCTGAGGAACAGCCTCACGTTGAGGGCTGAGCGGCGCTGGATGGACAGCTCCTTGGCAGCCTGACGACGTTTAGGTAGCCTTCGGGGCTGCTTCCCCAAATCGGAACTGTAGTTTCGGAGCTGGTGGTATAGGTTGAGGAGTGAGAATTACTTCTAGCCATCACCCTCCTCTATAGCTCTTTTCTCATCCCTGGTGCTGCAATTTCCTCAGAACCTTTTTCTTTTTTCCTTTTTTGTTCTTTCTCTCTCTCTCTCTCTTTCTTTCTCTTTTTTTTTTCTTTTTTCTTTTGCCAGTCTTGGGGCTTGAACTCAGGGCCTAGGCACCATCCCTGAGCTTCTTTTGCTCAAGGCTAGTTTTCTACCACTTGAGCCACAGCTCCGTTTCTGGCTTTTTCTGTTTATGTGGTGCTGAGGAATCGAACCCAGAACTTCATGTAAGCATTCTACCACTAAGCCACAGTCCCAGCTTCAGAACCTTCTTAAAGGTTCCCTGCCTCTGATAGGAGATAATGTGGCGAATACCACATTAGAAAGTTCTACTTCATTTTCAGTCACTGACTTCCTAAACTTATAAAGAAGCTAGTTGGGGACATGGCTGAAGTGGTAGAGCACCAGGCAAACAAATTTCAGGCCCTGAGTTCAAGCCCCAGTACTGCAAAAAAAAAAAAGAGATACCCATCTCCTATAACTCCAGTGTGCCCACCCCAGATGTGCAAATACTCACATTGTGAAGGCCTTTGTGAAATATGAGGTCCCTCTCCCCAATGGACTTCAACCCCTGGACAATGTAGGAGCCCCCAAATCGAGAGTGCCTGTAGGGAGGAAAACAAAGGCCAAAGTGATCCCTCCATTCTCTGGAAACTTTACCCTACTCTTTCACCAGCATTTCAGGGCCAGTGAGAGCTTCCAAGTGTTATCCACTCTACAATCTCTGAATTGGCTCCGGCACTCAGGGTCCTTGATATTAAGCAGAACTTAATATCAACGAGGCAGAGCAGCTGTGATTCACCTGTTGCCTCGCTGGAACGCTCGCGTCTTCTTTTCTGCCATCTCTCGCTGACGCAACACCTCCAGTTCTGTCACATCCATGTTCCGCTCCTGGGCTAAGCGTCCCTGCCCTACTCCTGCCAGCTGCTCAGGGTTCTAGATTTGGAGCAAAGAGGCGACAGTCAGAACTATCATTCTTCATCCCGAGCACATTCCTATTGGGGATTGAATGGAATTGTGACAGGAACCTAGACTGAAGACATGCCTTCTCTACTCCATACCCTGTGTTCTGTACATGATTCAGCCATCATTATTACAAAAGCAGTTCTGATCAGGTAGCATAATACAGATGGAGGGTACTGGGGCACTAGCCAAGGGTCTCACCTGGTCACGAAACATAAGGGAGACAATCTCTAGCACATGCAGGCTCCACTGCTGCTCAGCAGATGAGCTGGCCAAGAAGAGGAGCAGGTCATCCAAGCCACTGAGGTGAATCGCCCAGAGAAGCTGGTCATGGACACTGGCATCATCATCGATCCTCTGTGCAGTGAGTGGCAAGGAGAGGAAGGGAGCGTGCTCAGTTCCATGGCCCAGCCCAAGAGTTTTCTACCTCACTCCTGGGTCCAAGGTTCCTCCCCAAGGCAGGAAGGCTTAAAAAGGGAAGCATGGGGCTGGGAAGGTGGCTCAGTGGTACAGTGCTAGCCTTGCATGCATGAAGCCCTGGGTTAGATTCCTCAGCACCACAAGAGCAGAAAAAGCTGGAAGTGGTGCTTGGCTCAAGTGGTGAAGCACTAGCCTTGAGCTGAAGAGCTGAGGGACAGTGCCCAGGCCCAGAGTTCAGACCCCACGACCAAAAAAAAAAGGCAAGTACAACCAAACCAAGTGTAGGAACTCAGATGCTCCAAGACCCTCACCTTTTCCTGCTCAAGGTCTGCTGGAACATGTAGAATATTTCTGACCAGCAGCAGGATCCTCTCAATCAGTATGTTGTCTTCTTCCTGCCGTTCCTCCCAGCCCTAGTCAGAAGGAAAGAATGAGAAGGAGAGACTCCCTGTGGAAAGCAGGTGACATCTACTCAGGCTGCAGAAGAGAATCAGAATTTAAAAAAAGAGTTCAAAGCTGGGTACTGATAGCTCATGCCTGTAAGTCTACCTACTCAGGAGGCTGAGATATGAGGATCAGGGGTCAAAGCCAGCCCGGGCAGGAAGGGTAGGAAAGTCCATGAGACTCTTATCTCCAATTAACCACCAGAAAACTGGAAGTGGCACTGTGGCTCAAGTGGTAGAGCGCTAGGCTTGAGCTGAAGAGCTGAGGGATAGCTCCCAGGCCCAGAGTTTAAGACCCACGATAGACCAAAAAAGAAAAAGAAAAAGAAAAAAGTCCTGAAGAGGCTAGGTGATTATACAGTAGACTATCATATTCCCAAGATATCCCAGTATAGGGATATCTCTAGACCCAGCATCTCCTCTGTACAGGGAAAGTGCAGAGTGCTGAAGGCTCACTCACCAGCTGTAGCAGCTCATACAACGTTTCACTAAGGACTCCAAAAGCCTTCTCACTGGCAAAGGCCTGCAAACAGGGAACAGATCTTATATATGGTACGCATCTCTTCTTTCCCCACTGTCCCAAACTCTGACATGGGGCCACCGAAAGAAGGCCTCACCTCTTTGTAAGCCTGCAGATAGCCTAGCACCTGCAGAAAGTGGTGCCGCACACTGGCCTCCTTAGGCACACTGCCGAAACAGAGTAAGGCTGGTTGTGTCAAGTTCACCATCAGTCTGGGGAGACGATGAAGAAGAAAGAAGTAATTAGGCAGGCACAAACACACCAAACACAATGCTTAAACACAAATGCAGCCAGGTGCTAGTAGCTCACTCCTGTAATCCTAGTTACTCAGGAGGCTGAGATCCAAGGATCAGGATTCAAAGCCAGCCTGGGCAGGAACATCCGTGAGACTCTTATCTCCAATAAACCACTCAGAAAACTGAAAGTGGCACTGTGGCTCAAGTAGCAGAGCGCTAGCCTTGAGCTGAAGAGCTGAGGGGCAGCACCCAAGCCCAGTTCAAGCCCCATGACCAAAAAACAAAACAAACAAAAAAACACCCACAAATGCAGCTACATGCATGGTGAAAATCAAAAGGCTGGGAAATGAAACCTGATGACGGCATCAAAGAGAGGCTTGTCCTGGCGGTGCTGGGTGAGGATGGGTAGAAGGTCACTCTGCAGGATCTGGGCTGCTCCCAGCTGCTGTCGTGCATCCCGGGTCTCATCCTCATGCCTCAAGTAACGGATCAAATCTTTCACACTCTCTGAAGACAGACAGAATGAAGCTTGTACCTAGAACCCCAGGAGAAACTCCACCCAAGCGCCTCCCGGAGACAGATCTCCTCAAGTCAATAGAGTTTTTACCTGATTCCTCAAAAAGATACTCACCTAAGCAATCTGGTTCCTTGTGGTAAGTGTCTCCCTCCAAGTACCCTAGGGCACTACAAGTGGCTAGAAGTTCACAGTTCATCATGTTTAAGTCCATATATCAGAGGACCAGCCAACAGAGAAGTAAGGAATATGCAGACGCGGGAGAAGGAAAGTCTGATGAGGCCTATAGAGACAAAGGAAGAATGTAGGGTCTTTTCTGTAAAAAAGGAGAGAGGAACAAACATACTAATGCTGAGTATTCTGAGCAAGATCTTCAAATGCTCCCAGTTCCAAGGACAGTCTTTGGGGTATTTTTGTCAGTCGTGAGGCTTGAACTCAGGGCCTAGGTGCTGTCCCTGAGCTCTTTTTGCTAAAAGCAAGCACTCTACAATTTTGAGCCACAGTTCCACTTCAAGCTTTTTTGGTTATTGGAGATAAAAGTCTCATGGAGCCAGGCACTAATGGCTCACGCCTGTAATCCTACCAACTTAGGAGGTTGAGATCTGAGGATCATGGGCTCCAAGCCAGCCTGGAGAGGAAAGTCTTTGAGACTCTTACCTCCAATTAATTTACAGAAAAAGTGGCTCTGGGGCTCAAATGATAAGAGTACTAGCCTTCAGCAAAAGGAGCTCAGGGAAAGCACCCAGGCCCAGAGCTCAAGCCTCAGGACTGGCAAAAAAAAAAAAAAAAAAGACAGAAGGAAAGACAGAAAGACAAAGACAGAAAGGAAGGAAGGAAGGAAGAAAGAAAGAACGAAAGAAAGAAAGAAAGAAAGAAAGAAAGAAAGAAAAGTCTCATGGTCTTCCCTGCCTGGGCTGGCTTTGAATCCTGATCCTCAGGTCTCAGCCTCTTAAACAGCTAGGAGTCACTGGTGCCTGGCTGGTGTTTGTTGTTGTTGTTTGCTGTTTTTTGTTATTACCTGATAGAATAAAGGGGCTCATGCATGCTAGGCAAATGCACTACCACTGAGCTACATTCTTAGGCCCTTAGGGCTAAGCTTAAAATTTAGCTTCAAGCTAAGCTTCTACCAAATAAAACCAGTAAGTTCTACCCTATAAATGGGGCAGGCATCTGCTCCATAGGAAGAATGGTTACTTAGACAAGGGCATGAACTCTGAGACTTTCACCTCAGAAAGCTCTGCAGCCTTGGGAGGAAAAGGGTAAGCTTATCTTCTCCCTCAAAATGTTCAGATCCAGTGCCCCTCTCCCCCCCAACTTTTTTTTTTTTGGGTCCGGTCGTGGGGCCTGAACTCTAGGCCTGGGCCCTGTCCCTCAGCTCTTCAGCTCAAGGCTAGCGCTCTACC
>NW_012267219.1:1791667-1795269 GCF_000151885.1 Dipodomys ordii
GCTGTGGCTCAAGTGGTAGAGCGCTAGCCTTGAGCTGAAGAGCTGAGGGACAGCGCCCAGGCCCAGAGTTCAGGCCCCAAGACCAGACCCAAAAAAAACCCAAAAAACAAATCAAATCCTTAAGCCTTCAACAATCACATAGGTACAGATTGAGCATCTATCCCAGACTTCTCAGACCTGGATCCTGACTACATGGCCACACATGAACACATGACATTTTCTACCTGGTCTGGTGTAAGGTCAGGAATACAGGAACATTCATCAATCTTGTCCATACACACCTTCAGCTACGCTGCTCCGAGCCCTTAACAGCATCCTTTACAAAAGAAACCTTGGCTGGCTTGAATACCTACTTCTAAATTCTGACTCCACCTCTACTCCTCCACAGGAAATGGCTAGGAAGTCTCCTAAGGACTAATGCTTAATGCCTGATGCTATCTCTACATTTATGTAACTGGTCTACTTCTTCAGGAAGCCACTATCCCTCTACCACCACGCAGGGCTAACCTACTTTCTGAAAGCAGGGCCCAGCGACAAAAGAAGCCAGAAAAACACTCACTGGGTAAACTGAAGAACTAGGAGACTTTTCTTTGCTGTTTATTCTCAGGGACCTGCACAGCGGTAACTTGGGCTCTGATGAAGCAGCTGCAGTGTATGAAATCCCTGACTCACCTCAAGACACATGGTGGTTTCCAGGGAAATCACTGAGGTATTTGTGCATACCACCCCACCTGTACTAGCCTTGAGCTGAAGAGCTGAGGGACAGCAAGCACCCAGACCCAGATTTCAGGCCCCACAACCGACCAAAAAATAAATAATAAATCTCATAAACTGCATCTAGGTTGAGTTCAAACGCCAGGACTGGCGCACGTGCACACACACACACACACACACACACACGCACCCGCACACACACACGCGCACACACACACGCACACACACGCACGCGCACACACACACACACGCGCGTGCGCTCGGCAGAAAAGAAGGCAAGGCTGTTTCGTTGTAAAGATTTTCCCCTGAGGGGCTGGGAAGTTGGCTCAGTGGTAGAGTGCTTGCCTTGAATGCCTGAGGCCCTGGGTTCGATTCCTCAGTACCACATAAGCAAAAAGAAAAAAGCTGGAAGTGGCGCTGTGGCTCAAGTGGTAGAGCGCTAGCCTTGAGCTGAAGAGCTGAGGGACAGCGCCCAGGCCCAGAGTTCAGGCCCCACAACCGGACCCAAAAAAATAAAAAAAAGATTTTCCCCTGAGTTCAATCCAAAGCACAGAAAAGAAAAACTCCAAGAAACAAAAAACAAAACAAACAAAAAGAAATAAAAACAAAGAATGTTCCTGGCTCCAGTGGCTTACACCTATAATACTAGTTACTCAGGAGGCTGAGAGTTAAGGACTGCAGTTCAAAGCCAGCTTGGGCAGGAAAGTCCATGAGATCATTATCTCCAAGTAACTACCAGAAAACTCAAAATGGTACTGTAGCTCAAAGTGGTAGAATACTAGTCTTGAGAAAAACAAAACCAAAAAAAAAAAAAAAAACTCTGGGACAGCACCCAGGCCCTGAGTTCAAGCCCCAGGACTGGCGAAAGAAAGAAAGAAAGAGAGAGAGAAAGAAAGAAAGTGAAAGGAAGGAAGGAAGGAAGAAGGAAGGAAGGAAGGAGGAGCTAAAAAATGAAAGTTAGCACATTTTCCTTCTAAAAGGTGTGAAATGCTAAAGTCTTCTACCAGCCAAGACAAATCCATGTCTCACATAGTCCAATCACTTGCTCAGCCTCCCCTTCACCTTAGCTCCTCCACAGACAAATTTTTGTGGGGTTTTGGTAGTGCTAAGATTTGAACGTTCTAAATCAATTTAAATAAGGATTCCATTCTTGCAAAAACTGGCCCCCAATCCCTGCTTTTAACACATTACCTTACCTGAAAGGCAAAAATAACAGGGGGGTTTCCTGGCTACCAAAATAAGAGGCATAGTGAATGGAAACAGGGAAGAAACAGTCCTGGCAGATGGGAGAAGGCAAGAGAGTCAAGACTTTGGCTCTAATCCTGGCAGTTTTGAGTGGGACAACTGCAGTGTAAAGGAAGAAATAGGTCAGAGACTTATTGTAGAGCTCCCAGGCCAGCAGCCCCATAGTCTTAGGTCCATTCATTAGAGCTGGGATAAAAGAGCTTGCACCAGGAGCTCCAGCCCTCCCTGGTAGAAACACGCTACTTTAAAAAGTCACCCAGGGACCCAATACTTAAGAATTCACACTCCTTTTCTTTAAAATCTGGAGGTAAGAGTTTAGTTTTGTCTTTTTCCTTTCTTTTCTCTTTTCATTCAGTTAAATAAGTTACTCTGTCTGGCCCCATCTTCCTCTTCTTTATTTATAATCTGGTTATTCTCATTGCACCTACACCACACATACCCACCTAACCCGTTCCACTCTGATCTATGGCTTGATTGATGTTGGGACCTTCATCGAGAAACACAAACACACGTGTCTCAAACATAAACTCCCCTCAGTTTATTCCCTCCATTGTGGAAGTCTCCTTCCTTCTTAAGTCCCCAAAGCCTCTCTGACCTTCACAGTCAGCTCATACCAGGAGTGAGCCTTCAGCACGGTAGGATGGTACAAACCACTCTACATCTCTTCCTCTTATTTCAGGACCTACTTTCTGCAGGTCCCAGAATAGTTCTTTTTTCCTGGACAAATCATTGTCTTACACATTTCTAAACACACTAAATCCAGAGGTTTTCGCACAGGAGACATTCAATTAGTGCAGCGACTGCAGAATGTAAATTGGTATCATAAAACAGTACAATGTTCAGAAGATAGAATCTACTCTCAGCTTCTGAATCTGAAAAAGAGGAAGGAAAGGGTGGCAAGGCCTGCTCAGACTTCTCAAGAAAGAGCTTGCTATTCGGTTGCGAATGCAGTTGGTTGACAGCTAGCAGATACAGGATCTACTTCAGTTCTTTTCTTCCCAGACAGCTCTCCCATGCCCCTTCCCCACCATGGCTAAGCACAGAAGTATAAGGTCTAGCCTTTTCTGTCCAATGAAGCAATCCCTGCTCCAGAATTTCACACTGGATTGGAGGAGACTATCCAATTGCCTCCAATTGGGCTCCCTCCCTTCTCCTAACAGTATCAGACAAATTCCTCAATGAGCATCTTTATTTTTCTTCCTTTTTTTGTACTGGTACTGGGGCATGAAGGTAGGGCCTGCACTCTGTCCTTTTCCATTCAAGGCTGGCACTCTGCCATTTTAGTCACAGTTCCACTTCTGGGTTTTTGGTTGTTAACTGGAAATAAACTTCTTGTGGACGTTCCTGTGCAAGAAGGCTTCAAACTCGGATCTCAACCTCCTGAGCAGGATTACTCCCAGCTTCAATAAATGCCTTGCACCTAACTCCATCTCACTGTCTGCTTCCTACAGGATCTGAATTGACACAGCAAGGTATCTTCCTTATCACCTCATATAGTCACTGTGGGAATCTAATGAAATCACTCACATAAAAGTACTTTGTAAACTGATGGGGTAAAATAAAAGTAAAGCTGGGGGCTGGGAAGGTGGCTCAGTGGTAGAGCGCTTGCCTTGCATGCATGAGGCCCTGGGTTCAATTCCTCT
>NW_012267219.1:1795754-1803078 GCF_000151885.1 Dipodomys ordii
GCTCAAGGCGAGCGCTCTACCACTTGAGCTACAGCGCCACTTCCGGTTTTCTGGTGGTTTATTGGAGATAGGAGTCTCACGGTCTTTCCTGCCTGCGCTGGCTTTGAACCGAGATCCTCAGATCTCAGCCTCCTGAGTAGCTAGGATTACAGGCGTGAGCCACCAGCGCCCGGCTTAGAGAAAATCATTTCTACAAACCCTAAAATAGTCTCTTCTTCCTGGGTGCCAGAGATTCCCAGATATAATCCTAGCTATGCAGGAAGCTGAGATATGAGAATCAAGGTTTGAAGCAGTCTTGGCAGAGAACTTTATCTTCAAATAAACAGCAAAAAAGCCGGAAAAAAGGCCTGGCTCAAGTGATAGGGCACCAACTGTGAACCAGAAAGCTGAGTGAGAGTTTGAGGGCCTGAATTCAAGCCCCAGTATTGGGGGAGGGGTGGAAATATAGCTGGTGGAACATGTCTGTAATCCTAGCTACTGAGGAGGCTAAGATCTGAGAATCATGGTTCAAAGCCAGCCTGAGCAAGAAAGTCTATGAGACTCTTATCTCCAATGAACCACTAGAAAACCAGAAGTGGCACTGTGGGTCAAAGTGGTAGAATGCTAGCCTTGAGTGAAAAAATTCAGAGATGGCACCAGGCACTGAATTCAAACCCCACAACCGGGGAGGGCGGGGGGGGGGGGAAGCATCTTACTTAAGAATTCACACTCCTTTTCTTTAAAATCTATTACTATACTTTGTTGTTTTTTTTTTTTTGGGTCTGGTCGTGGTGCCTGAACTCTGGGCCTGGACGCTGTCCCTCAGCTCTTCAAGCTCAAGGCTAGAGCTCTACCACTTGAGCCACAGCGCCACTTCCGGCTTTTTTCATTTTGCTTATGTGGTGCTGAGGAATCGAACCCAGGGCCTCAGGCATGCAAGGCAAGCGCTCTACCACTGAGCCACCTTCCCAGCCCCGCATTACTATACTTTGAACTCCTAATGATAGAGACTATCATTTCCATTTTATAGATGAAGAAACAGAAGCTCGGGAAGAATAAACACAGCTGGGTGTTTGTGGCTTAGGTCTGTAATCTTGGCTACTCAGGAGGCTAAGATCTGAGGATTGACATTTGAAGTCACCCTATAGACAAATCTGAGACTCTCATTTCCCATAAACAAGCAAAAATGCCAGATAGGAGGCATAGCTCAAGAAATAAAAACACTAGCCAGGCACCAGTGGAGTGGCTCACGCCTGTAATCCTAAATACTCAGGAGGCTAAGATTTGAGTATCATGGTTCAAAGCCAGCCTGGGCAGGAAAGTCTGTGAGACTCTTATCTCCAAAACTGGAAATGGCACTGTAGCTCAAGTGGTAAGATAGAGCACTAACCTTGAGCTGAAGAGACAGCGCCCAGACCCAGAGTTCAAGTGCCACGACCTACCAAAAAAAAAAAAAGGAAACAAAATGCTAGCTGTGAGCAAGAAAGCTATGTTCAAATGAGGCTTAGAGTCTAAGCCCTAGTACTGGCACAAAAGAAAACAAAACAAAACAACCAACTTGTATGTCTCTGAGACATCTTGCATGGCATATGATCAACACTGAATTACTGAATTCACCATTCCCCACCATCTCCACTTCTGTTTTAGATCACTCAGACTCTGATACTATTTCCTAAACTGTTCAAATTAGGGAAAACCTGTGTGGAAGCTTAGGAGTCACTTCCATCTCCCTTAACTTGCTTAAGCCCCTCTATCCAGCCCTGTCTATCAGCTTTGCTACTGTCTTAGTTCAGCTTCTGAGCAGTGCTTACATGATTCAGTTGAGTAGCCTAAACTCTTCCTTGTATCTCTGAGCTTTTTTTAAATCTTAGGGTTTTTTGGTTTTTTTTTTTTTTTTTGGACAGGGTCTCCCTATGTAGCTCACACTGACTTGTTATATAGCCCAGGTTGGCCTTGCATTCGTGATCTTTCTCTCTCAGACCTGCCAATGCTGGCATTACAATTGTACTCCATCACATTAACCTTTCTTATTTGACCACATCCCCACCTGGCTTAAAAACACTTCAGCAGGGTGCAGTGGTTCACACCCATAGATAGTCCTAGAGGGAGAGCTCAGGAAGAGGATCAAGATTCAAGTCTAGCTTGGGCTAGTTTAAGATTTCATCTCAAGCTGGGTATGATGGTAGGTACCTGTGCTCCTACCAGAAGTCATAGGAGGAAGGATCTTGGTCCAGAAAAAAGGGGGTTAGGAAGGGGGCTGGGAAGGTGGCTCAGTGGTTGAGTGCTTGCCTTGCATGCATGGGGCCCTGGGTTCGATTCCTCAACACCACATAAGCAGAAAAAGCCAGAAGTGGCTTAAGTGGTAGGGTGCTAACCTTGAGCTGAAGAGCTGAGGAACAGTGCCCAGGCCCAGAGTTCAGGCCCCACCACCACCACCACCACCAAAAAAAGGCAAAAAGGGGTGGAGGCATGGATCAAGTGACAGAGCACATGCCTACCAACCACAAGGCCCTAAGTTCAAACCTCAATTACAGCATGTGCACAATACACACACACACACACACACACACACACACACACACACACACACAGAGTGATGTTTCTGGGGGAATTTAAGGTAGGAGAAACATTTATATTTCACTTTGGTAGTATTAGAAGTATTTACATTAACATGTACTACAAAAAAATAAACTTTGGTAGTCTCCAACCTCAACATTACATAACCCTTCATATATGCCTGTGGTTACCTTTCCATCTCCTGGGTAAGCTACTCCTCTGTCCAGAATGCCCTCCTCCCATTTATGGACCCCTCTTTCTTTCTCTCTCTCTCCTTTTTTTTTCTTTTTTTAATGTGGGTTGTGGGACTTGAACTCTGGGCCTGGGCGCTGTCCCCCAGCTCTTCAGCTCAAGGCTAACGCTCTACTACTTGAGCCACAGTGCCACTTCCAGCTTTTTCTGCTTATGTGGTGCTTAAGACTCAAACCCAGGGCCTCATGCATGTGAGGCAAGCGCTCTACTGTTGAGCCACCTTCTCAGCCCAATATGGACTTCCTTTAAGAGTGAAAACTGGCTGGGCACTGGTAGTTCATGCCTGTAATCCTAGCTACTCAGGAGGCTGAGATCTGAGGGTCACGGTTCAAAGCCAGCCCCAGCAGGAAAGTCAGTGAGACTCTTATCTCCAATAAACCACTAGAAAACTGGAAGTGGTGTTGTGGATCAAGCGGTAGAACGCTTGCCTTGAGCTGAAGAGTGCAGGGACAGCACCCAAGCCGAGAGTTCAAGCCCCATGGCCGACAAAAAATAAAAACCACACACACACACCAAAAAAATTGGAAGTGGCACTGTGGCTCAAGTGGTAGAGTGCTCACCTTAAGCTGAAGAGCTGAGGGACAGAGACCAGGTCAAGAGTTCAAGCCCCACAAACAACAACAACAACAACAAAAGTGTGAAAATGGCACCAGTAGCTCACGCCTGTAATCCTAGCTACTCAGGAGGCTACTATCTTAAGATTGTAGTTCAAAGCCTGAGCAGGAAAGTCAGAGACTTGTCACCAACTAGCCACCAAAAAGCCAGAAGTGGAGCTGTGGCTCAAGTGATAGAACACCAGCTTCGAGCAAAAAAAGCACAGGGACAGAGTTCAGGCCCTGAGTTCAAGACCCCCAAACCAGCAAGCATATGCATGTGTACACTCATGTGTACACACACACACATACACACACACAGAGTGAAAATGGCAATTCTTCCTGAATTCTTCACACAGAAGCAACTTTCCTCCTTTGTATCTATGTACAGACAGCTTTCATGGCACTTAATACCTCATGCTAAATATAATAGTTAAAGTTGATTATTTAAAAGGTCTGTCTCCCCTCATTTTCCTCAGATTCCTTGAAGACAGGAATTTTCTTATTCATCTTTTAATTTTCATAGCCTGGTTACTGGATCAAAATTTCCAGAGTGGAACGTGGGCAAACGTATTTTGAAAATGCACCTCACAGCTGAGCATGATGTTCCATGCCTGTAATCCTAGCCGCATGGGAGACTGAAGCAGGAGGATCCCAGGCTCAAGGCCAGTTTAGGCAACTTAGCAAGTAAGACCTCATCTCAGAATAAAAGAGCTGGGATTGTAGCTCAGTGGTAGAGTGCTTGACTAGCGTGTATGAGGCCCTGGGTTCAATTCCTAATAAACACCTCTACGGGGAGGGACAGAGAGGAGAGAAGGAAGAAGGAAGGGAGGGAGGGTGGGAAATGTACCTCAGATGAGTCTAATTTAATCCTATTAACTACCACTCTAAAATGTAAACTCGTTGAGCTCAAAAATCATGACTAGGGGCTGGGAAGGTGACTCAGTAGTAGAGAGCTTGTCTTGCATGCATGGGGCCCTGGGTTCGATTCCTCAGCACCACATAAGCAAAAAGAAAAACCGGAAGTGGCACTCTGGCTCAAGTGGTAGAGCTCTAGCCTTGAGCTGAAGAGCTGAGGGACAGTTCCCAGGCTCAGAGTTCAGGCCCCATGACTGGACCCCCCCCCCAAAAAAATCATGACTAGCATAGTATAAGTGCTCTATAAATGTGGTACTAACTGATCTAAACAAATCTTGAGGTCTGAGAAGGTGGCTCAGTGGTAGAGTGCTTGCCTTGCATGCATGAGGCCCTGGGTTCGATTCCTCAGCACCACATAAGCAGAAAGAAAAACCGGAAGTGGCACTCTGGCTCAAGTGGTAGAGTGCTCGCCTTGAGCTGAAGAGCTGAGGGACAGCGCCCAGGCCCAGAGTTCAAGCCCCATGACCGACAAAAAAAAAAAAAAAGGCTATATCTCTCTTTAGAGGTAAACTGACCTATTTATACAACCACTTAAAATAAAATAATAGGAGCCGGGCACGGTGGCTCATGCCTGTAATCTACCTACTCAAGAGGCTGAGATCTGAGGATCTCAGTTCAAAGCTAGCCCAGGCAGGAAAGTCCATGAGACTCCTTTTTTGGGGGGGAGGGGTCAGTTGTGAGGGCTGAACTCTGGGCTTGGGTGTTGTCCCTCAGCATTTCAGCTCAAGGCTAGTGCCCTACCACTTGAGCCACAGTGTCACTTATGACCTTTTTCAGCTTATATGGTGCTGAGGAATCAAACACAGGGCCTCATGCATGCGAGGCAAGCACTTCTACCACTGAGCCAACTTCCCAGCCTCCATGAGACTCATCTCCAATAAACCACTAGAAAACCAGAAGTGGCACTGTGGCTCAAGTGGTAGAGAGCTGGCCTTGAGCTGAAGATCACAGGGACAGTGCTCACGCCCAGAGTTCAAGCCCCATGACCAACCAAAAAAAAAAAAAAATAGGGCTGAGCATTGGCTTAGTGGTAGAGTGCATGCCTAGCATACACAAAGCCCTGGGTTTGATTCCTCAGTACCACATAAACAGAAAAAGCTAGAAGTGGCACTGTGGCTCAAGTGGTAGAGTGCTAGCCTTGAGTAAAAAGGGACAGTGCCCAGGCCCTGAGTTCAAGCCTCACGACTGGCAAAAAATAAAATAAAAATAAAAAGAAGTGGACTCTGGCCTTGCACGAGTCCCTGCTTTGTAAGGGACTCAATGCCAGTGGTCCACCAGTCACTGAGAAGCCCACCGCCAGGCTGCCTGGCCCACCAGGTGAATATCAACATGGTGAATACCGGCCCTAGACACAGAGACTGGCCTGCTTATCTGTGAGACTAGAGATGCTAAGACCAGGGATGAGAGCACGCGTACTATTTCTCATTGCCCTAAGTCAATATCTACCCATGCCGTGGTTTGAATATAGATAGTGTTCTCCCAAAAGGAACCTGTGGTAAAGTCTTGGTCCCAGGAGGGTGCTAGTGAGAGGTACTGTGACTATGAAGTCATTGGGGGTGTGTCCTCTAAGGGGACTTTGAGACTCTAGTTTTCTTTCTCTCTGTTTTGCTTCCTGGCTCATGAAGTAAGCAGTCGGCTCTTCTCCACATTCCCACCATGATAGGATGTTCTTGCCAGATGCCCAAAACAGTGGGCTCAATCAGTGTTGGACTGAAACATTCAGAACTATGTGCCAAATAAAACTCTCCTAAGTATAAGTTAATTGCCTCTGGTTTTTTTATTACAGTGATAGATGGCTGATTAATACAATCAACCTGGAAGTGCTAAGCAAAAGATCTGTGACAAGTCATCCAAATTTCTGAGCTGCTGAATCTAACACATTGGCCTATATGCTTTGGATCATTGTGGTTTAATGAGAAGCTGCACAAAATATCAGTTCCCCTGCTTTTCTCATTCCTTAAACTCCCACCAGCTAACTACCTTCATTGCCTACCCAATGTTGTTCTCCTCAAGAAGGAGAAAATTGTTTACCTGGGTGACCAGCTGGGATGCTACCTTGGGTAGTGTTAGGTAGAAGGAGCCAGAGGTAGCTGGGCACCGGTGGCTCACGCCTGTAATCCTAGCTACTCAGAAGGCTGAGATCTGAGGATTTCGGTTCAAAGCCAGCCTGGGCAGGAAAATCCGTGAGACTCTTATCTCCAATAAACCACTAGAAAACCGGAAGTGGCACTGTGGCTCAAGCGGTAGAGCGCTCACCTTGAGCTGAAGAGTGCAGGGACAGCACCCAGGCCCAGAGTTCAAGCCCCATGACCGACAAAAAAAAAAGAAGAGGCCAGAGGCCAGTATGGTTCCTATGTTCTGCCATTAGGATATAAGCCACGCCTTTGAGAAGGTCAAGCTGTGGTGTGCTACAGTCAGAGCTGGATTTGTCTGTGTCCTCCACTTAACACTTGTACCAGACTCCTTACCACCATCCCATAGCCATGGCTGGCTACTGGGGATTAAAGACTGCACCTGGCATGGAGCTCCTATTGGGGCATGAGGCCATAAGTATCACCCCTACAAACCAGGGTGACAGTATCCAAGCCTTTGGCTAGTACATATCTCCAAAATTACTGTTTTTGGATACTCTGGTTAGGGAGATAGGGAAGGAAAATCAGTTTGTCTGTCCAGGCTGGCAGTGTCCATCACATGCAACATCCTTCTTTATACCCTCTTTCCTAACAAAACAAAACACAAAAAAAAAACAGCTCAGGGCTGAAGGTACAGTTCAGTGGTACAGCACTTGCCTAGTACAATCTGGGTTCAATCTTTAGCACTGCAAAATCGGGCCACAGACACTTAATTATGAATCTATTGACCCTCAGGCATCTGATCTGGGAAGAAAGAAAGACTGGAGAATAAGGAAGTGGTAAAAGAATAAACTATAGGGGCTGGGAAGGTGGCTCAGTGGTAGAGCGCTTGCCTTGCATGCATGAGGCCCTGGGTTCGATTCCTCAGCACCACATAAGTAGAAAGAAAAAAGC
>NW_012267219.1:1803128-1814785 GCF_000151885.1 Dipodomys ordii
GGAAGTGGGACTGAGGCTCAAGTGGTAGAGCGCTAGCCTTGAGCTGAAGAGCTGAGGGACAGTGCCCAGGCCCAGAGTTCAGGCCCCATGACCGGACCCAAAAAACAAAACAAACAAACAAAAAAAACCAAATCTTGAAGTTGAGACAGAAGAGGATGGGGCTGAAGATATGAAAGCATAAGGATTTAAGGTGGTGAGTGCAGAGAAAGGAGTAAGGAAGCCAGGGAGAACTTGGTTGTTGTACTGAGATTTGAACTCAGGGCCTGTGTTTGTTAGACAGTTGCTCTCCCACATGAATCATGCCAAAGTCCTTTTGGTTTTTATTTTTCAGTGTCTTATCTTTGTTTTCTTAGACCACCCTTTATCTTGGAGCCTCCTTACCTTTATCTCTCAGTAACCTGGAATAACTGAAATCACGGGTGAACACCACCATATCCAGCCCCAGGGAGAAGTTATTTATAATCTTGTAACCCCTAACTGCAGAAGACTCCTATATACATGTATTTCCTACCAGACTGTCAGTTCCAGGGGGGTTGAACTATTCATCTCTTTATACACTTGGTGCTGACCACAGTACATGGAACCTATCAGGAGCTCAGTAACCCTTATTAAATTGTATAGCGCCACTGATAATAGAGAAAAGTACACTACATCAGAAGCACAAAGGAAGACATGGCCAGCTTGGCCCAGGGAGGGCTGGATAAACTGGATTCCAGAGCTACAATGGGTTCTGAACTCAAAGACAAGCTCACCGGCAGAGAAATGACAAAAACTTCCAAATCGGGATCAGGAGGAGCACAGGTACTGAGGTTTGAAAGAACACAGTGCTCTTCTCTTCCCTGTGGTTAGTAGTCAAAGATGAGATGAAAAACAAAAAAATTAGGGCTTTAGAAAATGAGGCCTTTAGCCTTGAGCTGAAGAGCTGGGACAGCATCCAGGCCCAGAGTTCAGGCCCCATGACAGAAAAAAAAAAAAGAAAGAAAGAAGAAAAGAAAATGAGGCCCAGTGGGTCAGGTCCAGACCATGAAAGGCCACCATGCCCACCTACACAAGCCTGTCAGTGAACTTGCCGAAGTAAGAGGGCTTTTTTTGGTTGGTCATGGGGCTTGAACTCTGGGCTGTCCCTGCGCTCCTCAGCTCAAGGCAAGCGCTCTATTGCTTGAGCCACAGTGCCACTTCCGGTTTTCTTTTGGTTTATTGGAGATAAAAGTCTCACAGACTTTCCTGCCCAGGCTGGCTTTGAACCGTGATCCTCAGATCTCAGCCTTCAGAGTAGCTGGGATTGCCGGAGTGAGCCACTGGTGCCCGGCTAGTAAGAGTTTGAAGGTTAAAGGGCAAGGGTCAGGCTTTTAAAAAAGGTTCTAGGACAGCACACAAGTCAAAGTAAATAAACTGAGACTTGCTGAGCCTGGTATCCGTAGCTCAGAACGAGTGCAGTCCCTGGGTGCAGTCCCTGAGTTCAAGGCCCAGCACACAACAACAAAACTGAGTTAGTGGCTACTTGCCTAGCAAACTTGAGCAGAGATGTTTATCCTGCAACTTTACACCCCAGGGGGAAAGACCAGAGTAATTACTTCCATTAAAGCAAAAGATTTCTATCAAACAGCTGTGATTTCAAAGTCCTAATGACCAACAAACCTTTTTTTTTTTTTAAATCTGAAATGGATAGGGAGTTTCTCAGTAGCAGTCCTCTGGAACGCTCTGCTCTGGCCCGTGACCAGCTCTGGCTTTGAGACGCGCGGGGACAGCAGAAGAACCAATCACAGCTTCCCCAGGCCGCAGCGCCCCAGCGAAGACTCGGGTTGCGAATGCGCGTGCGCGCCGGGAGCCCCGCCCCCTGCCTTTAAACCTTACGGCGGGACCGCAGACTCGGCGATAGGACCGCAGGACAGAGCTGCTTGACACTGCCCGGCGGGTGCAAAGGGATCGTAGGCTCCCTACAGCCCTCTCGCCACACTCACTCACCCGCTCTCTGCCGGCTCTCCGGAGCCCCGCAGAGCCAGCAGCCCTCAGATGCCCGGTCGCAGAATTTCCCGCCACCCGGTATGGCTGGGACTGTCCTCGCCTGCGCGGGAAGTGGGGCGGGGCAAGCCGGACTAGTCCACTTGACTGCGGGACGGAGCGGGGAAAGGGGTGACTGGGGCTACAATCAGAAGGGAAGAGAGGACTAGGATTGTTTTTTTATCTGAGTCAATCCCCTGTAGGCATCGGAAAAGTCACAGCGGTATGAATTTCTTGTTGCATTCTAGTGAAAATTAAGGTCCTTGTGAAGACGAGTTTACATTCCTCCCCTTGTAGTCAAGTGGGCCTATTCCGGAGTCCTAAGTGGTTAGTTAGGAAAGTTACGTTTTATTTGGGCCAAAGTGGAGAGCTGAAGAACCGATGGGAGTTATGGTTGTCTGTCATAACTATAGGCATAAGTCTAAAGCTTGTGAAAGCTCCTAAAGGGAAGAGATCAGCAATCATTCATTGTTCAATTGAGAGTCATCTGGAGCATCGCTTGAGGTGATGTATTGTGCCACCAATTAAAGAAGATACGGCCATGAGCTGGTGGCTCAGGCCTGTAATCCTAGCTACTCAGGAAGCTGGCATCTGAGGATTGTGGTTCAAAGCCAGCCCAGGCAGATAGTGCGAGAGAGTCTTATCTGCAATTAACCACCAGGAGACCGGAAGTGGCGCTGTGGCTCAAGTAGTAGAGCACTTTCCTTGAGCTGAAGAGCTCAGGCCCAGAGTTCAAGACCCACGACTGACAAAAAGAGAGAGAGACTAGAGCTAGTGATAAAGCAGAAAGATTCCACTTGGACATTTGCTGTAAATAAATCTTGGAAGGGCAACACTTCCTCCATCCTCCCCTACTTTGCTCCAGGCCATTTGATTTCCTGTTTTTGCCTTAGGTGACCATTCTAGGTGCCATCTGCCAAGGGATGTTAGACAGACAAGCTAAGCTGCTTTATTTTTCTAGATTTGCCCACCCCTTAAAGAGGTTGGGAGCTCCCTGGCCTAAGGAGATCCATTAAGGCAGAATGAACACACAACCCAGCCAGTGGATGTAGACAGGTTTATGTGGCTTTACAGAACAGCTCAAATCCCAGTGTTCACTTTTCTCAGAGTTACTTCCCCTACCCAAGTCCCTGGGGCAAGCATCCCTGAGATAAGTAGGCTACATTATCCCCTTATCTTCCCCCATACTTTTAGGTACCCTTGCATCATGATCTGGGGCCAATACCTCCATTTCCCTCTCCCACCCACCTCCCTTGAGTTCCATCTCCTTGGAATGTCTGGTCTCCTATCTACCATCTGAGAGGACCCCCCAGCTCTTCTGCCTCCTCAGAAATCAAGCACCTGGCACTTGACTGGAAGCAATGTAAAGGGCAGAAACTTAAGGTCTCTGTTCCCTGTGTTCACCAAACCAGGCTGAGGAAGGGACATATACTTTGACACCTCATTTCCCTTCCCTAAGCTCGCATTCCCAAAAACTCAGACACAGCCACACTCATCCACATTCATACACACACACACACACACACCACGGCGAAGGGAGGTGGTAGGGGAGGAAGGGAAGTTGGCACCAACCAGCTTATGAATGCAACTTGAAAGATTTCACACAGCAAAAAGGGAGAGGGAGAGAAAAATACACATACATTAAAAAATAAAGAAGTACATGCCCCTCCCCACAGTCTCTTTCTTCATCTTGGGGCTAGCATGGCCCCTCCACAGAAAGCCGGCAGCTTTCTACTTCCTCTCTCCAGCTGGAGATTTTACAGGGCCTGGGTCTTCAGTTCAACAGGTTCCCCTGTGCCCTCTGGTTGTCCATTGGAGTCACTGGGTCTGGTACCCTTAAGGATAGACAGTCTCTCAGAAACACTCTTGAGCCGGGGGAAGAGGAGAAAGTCGTAGAGGAGGCTGCCTAGCCCCCCTCCAATGATTGGACCCACCCAGTACACCTGTAGGAAGAGGAAAGGAATGTTTAGACTTCAGGGGGAGGACTGGGAGGTAAGGCTGCTTTTCTTCTTCCCCCCTCAGTGGAAAACAAGACATTCTATACACAGTGTCACATGCAACTGGCCATTGTCTTAGCTAGAAGTCACTGCTTTTGTGGTATTGGGGATAGGACTCAGAGCCTTGTGCCTGCTAAGCAAGTACTACACTTCACCCCAGTTTGTTTTAAAACTCTTAAGTTGATCTGGCACTGGTGGCTCATGCCTGTAATCCTAGCTACTGAGGAGGCTGAGATCTGAGGATAGAGGTTCAAAAGTAGTCCAGGATGAAAGTCCGTGAGACTTTTATCTCCAATAAACCTCTCAGAAAACCGTAATTGGTCCAGGGGCTCAAGTGCTAGAGTGCTAGCCTTGAGCTGAAGAGCTGAGGACAGCGCCCAGGCCTAGAGTTCAAGCCCCACAACTGACAAAAAAAAAAGCACAGCCAGCTGGGTAGGAAAGTCCATGAGACTCTTATCCCAATTTACCACCAAAAAACTAGAAGTAGAGCTGGGGCTCAAAGGGCTAGAGCACTAGCCTTGAGCAAAAAAGCTGAGGGACAGTACCTAGGCCCTGAGTTCAAGCCCCCAACGTCACCTAGAAAAAAATTCCCTTATCCTACATATTCTTAGCACATATCTATTATATTTGTTATCAGTTTATATATTTCTTGGAAAAATTTGTAAATTGTGGTAAAATATGCTTTGTGACATAACATTTATCTTATCAAACACTTTAAAGTTTGCAGTTTAGTAATGTTAAGTATATTTACATAAGCCAGGATCCAGGTGACTCATGCCTGTAATCCCAGCTACTCAGGAGGATGTGATCTGAAGATGGAGGTTCAAAACCAGCCCCAGGAAGTAAAGTCTGTCAGACTCTTTTTTCTAAATAACCACCAGGAAGCAGGAAGTAGCTCTGTGGCTCAAAGTGGTAGAGCACTAGTCTTAAGCAAAAAGGCTCAGGTACAGTGCCCAGGCTCTGAGTTTAAGCCCCACAACTGGCACACACACACACACACACACACACACACACACACAAAGTATGTTTACATAATTGTGCAGTCTGTTTCCAGTTTTTTTCCCAGTTGTGAATCTAAAGCTCTACAGCTATTAGATAATAAGTGCCTTTTCCCCCTCCAATTCAGCCCCTGGAAACCACCCTTATACCTTCTGCTTCTACAAAATTGAATAGTCCACAGCACATAAACAGAATTAACTTTTAGTGATTGGCTTATTTTACTTAGTATATATAATGTCCTCAGGGTTCAGGGTTGGTATAATGTCATAAAGGTTGACATGTTGTAGCATGTCAAAACATCCTTCCTTCTTAAGACTGAATAATATTCCATGTAAGTATAGACCACACTTTATTTACCCATTCAGCTATCAAGGGATAGTAGGGTTTCTTCCATCTTTTCTTTATTGTGAATAATGATACTATGAAGATGAGTATGTAGCTTTAAAGGTTTTTAAAAATTATTTTCATGTTTAGTTTGCATATGGCCTAAACAACATAGACATAACCAATATTTGTTAGAGACAAATACTAGATTCTGTGCTAAATGTTCTACACAACTTCATTTTATAGTTAGAGAAACTGAAGCACAGAATGATTGGGTTATTTTCCCAGGATCACACAAAAGACTAGTAAAGTATTAGAATTGAGGGGAAGCTCAGGTCCATTTGCAGTCATGCTCATTCTGACTTTTTTTTTTCTTTTTGGTGCCAGTACCAGGGCTTGAACTCAGAACCTTGCACTCTACCACTTAGTCACACATCTGGTCCAGCATTTTCCTGGTTAGAAATGGAGTCTGGCAGACGTTTCGGCTCAGACGAGCTTTGAACCACTATCCATCCCCCAGATCTCAACCTCCTGAGTAGCTAGGATTACAGGCATGAGCCACTGGTGCTGGGCAAACATCCTGCTTTTTGGGAGTTTCTGTTTGTGTGTGTGTGTGTGTGTATGTGTACATACATACATATATATGTGTGTACATATATATATGTATATATATATGGGGGTAGTTTATTGGAGATAAGAGTTTCATGGATTTTCCTGCCTGGGCTGGCTTTGAACCATGATCCTCAGATCTCAGCCTCCTGAGTAGCTAGGATTAAAGATGTGAGCCATGAGCACCTGGCTTTGTCTTCATATTTTTAGTTGTCTGTCATAGCTTCATTCCGAGGATACTTGGTTAAAATTCTGAAATCCAACAACCCCAAATCCAACTAAAAAAGGAACAATATAAGTAAAAGCTTTTTTGTTGTTGTTTGTTTTAAGATAAGGAGTTCTTTCTATGTTCCCCAGGCTGGCCTCAAACTTCTGTGCTCAAATAATCTTCCATCCTCAGTCTTTATAGACACATACTACCACGTCCAGCTAAGAGCCTCAACTTCTAGTAAAGTAACTCAACCTGCTCACACAGGCATACCACGCTCTCTTGACAGCCCCTTAGCTGTGTGCTGCCCAAAGCAACCAACATATCCAGATGGAAAGCAGGAACCAAACCTGAAACTTGTAGTCCAGCCCCATCCAGAGGGGCTCAAGGATCTTAACCCTTACTCACCCAGTGGTTGGTGAAGTTCCGGGTAAGAATGGCAGGAGCAAAGGAGCGGGCAGGATTCATCCCTGCACCAGTATAATACATCTGCAAGAGACAAGATTGTAACTGAGACTCGCCCCTCCCACTCAGCTTCTCTCCTCACAGACCACCATTGACAGCTGCTAGCTAGTCTCCAGCCAGCAGCCAGTAAGAACAGACAAAGCTACAAGACTTTCCTCCTGGGGTTCCCTTAGTGGATGGGGATGCTGAAACTAGGGACCAACAGTGGGCCCAGACGCAAAGTTCTAGTCTACCCATGTATTTTTCTTTGGATGAAGAAGGACTAGATATTGTCACAAAAGTAGGGCAGGATTGAATCCTCTAGGCTGAGTGATAGAGGGAGGTAGATAAGGTTCATGTTTGATCATGGAATGGGCCTGGTGGCTTACACCTGAAATCCTAGCTAGGCAGGAAGCTGAGATCTGAGGATCATGGTTCAAAACCAGCCCAGGTAGGAAAGTCTGTGAGACTCTTCCAATTAACCACCAAAAACTCAAAAGTGGAGCTATGGCTTAAGCAGTAGAGCATTATCTTTGAGCAAAAAAAGCAAAGGAACAGTGCTTCAGCCCTGAGTTCAAGCCCCAGGACAGGCACAAAACAAAACAATCTTTAAAAGTTGAGAAAGGTTTAGGAAACCTGAAATTCTTGAATGAGAAATTGTTCCCCTCTCCTGCTTACCCCAAAGAGGTGGCCCAGGGTCAGGGAGAAGCCAACTGCCAGGGCCACGGAGCCCAGCCGGCCATTCCGCCTCTCATCATAGGTAGCAAAGATGCAGAGCACGAACTGGAGTGTCAGGAAAATCTCCACAGTGGTGGCCTGGCCCACACTCACCCCAGCATGCAGCTGACCAAAGGAAGAAGAGATGAATTCAGCTCATTAGAAAGCCATAGTATTACCTACTCAAGGCTTCCCACATAGTCCCCTTAGGGCATCAGTTCCTAGAGAGGAGGAATGAACAACCCCCCTTCATGGTAAATGAATTTATATCCTGTCTTCTAACAAACTTTCTCAGAGGAAACAGTTGCTGATTGTGCCCATTTACATGGAAGAGGCAACTGAGGCCCCATAAGGTAAAATTGGTTTTCCCAAGGACCTGTAAGGAGTTGAAAGGAAAGCTGGAACTTGAACTCAAGTTTCTTCATTCTCTATTTTGGGGTTCTCTGCCTTCCTTACCCCTCCAAGTAACTGTTAATCCTTCCTCACACTCGGAAACACACACACACACACACACACACATATTGCACCAGTCAGAATAATCATTGAGACATCAGGTTCCCCCATCCCTTGAAGCTGCCCATTACCGTGTTGAGTGCTAGGTTTCCTCGGACGGCTGGCGGGGTAACACTGTACAGCACAGCTGCCCCAGCCACAGCTCCCAGGAGCTGGGCTGCCATATAGCAGAAGGCACGGAGCAGGGACATCTGGGAGCCCACAAGGAAGGCAAAGGTGACTGCAGGATTGACATGGGCTCCACTGATGTGGCCCACTGTCTGCACCAGTGTAGCCAGGGCCAGGCCAAAGGCCAAAGCCACCTGCAGGACATGCAGGGGTCCCGGGGCCCAGCGCAGGGAGGATCCCAGCCCAAAGAAGACATAGAAGAGGGTGGCAAAGAACTCAGCGAATATAGCCCTCCAGAAGGAGGTGGATCGCAGTTCCCACATGGCAGGGGGGATGGGCACAGTGCCTGGGTCCCTAATACCCCCCTGGACTGGTCTGAGTGGACAGTCCCCTTTATAGAGGATTCTTAATCCCTGGGAGGGGCAGGCAGAGATAGCTGGGCCAGCCTCTTAACCCATTCACAGCTGTGGAGGGCTGAGTCCACTCCCACATATCTGATACAGCTACTGGATTTTTCCTTTCCTCCGCAATTGGGAGATGAGCCCAGAGAGCCATGTGCCATGAGGGTGAGGTTCATGGATGGAGAACTGGAACAGTAGGTTTCCTCTATTTGTGTGTGGAAGTTGGGGTTCACAGTCCTGACTGATATCTGCATCTACTTTAGAACATTCTTCAGAAATCTCCTTGGAAGTTGGGTCAAGCTGAATTCACTTTGTGCAGCGTATGGGCTGTGCTCTTGGGGGGCCTCAGACTCCTCTGAGTCTGCCCAGGGTGAGGGTGGGGGCAGGGGTAAGAAGTGGGGTTCAGCAGAGAATGTGGATAACTGAAGAGAATTCTTTAGTTCCCTAGGATTAGAGAGCCTTCTCTCATTGGCTGGTTTGGGCTGGAATCTGTGGACCCTGCAGCTCTGGGATAGAATAGTTCTGCTGTGTCTGGCTTTCTCCAAGCCCATGTTCCCTACCCCCCAACCCAGGCCAGCACCTGCCTTTCCAAACTCAGCCTTGTCATTTAAACCACAGAGGCAGGTCGGGGAAGAAGTACAGGCTGCAAGTGGGGTTGGAGAGCCTAGAAAGAGGAAAAGAGTCAGTAGTTAAACCTCAGAGTCCGCTTGTATTTCATCTTTCCTAACTAGAAAACAGAATTCTGGCTGTAAAGTAATGTGAAGATCCAATGTTGTGTAAGAGTCAAGATTGGGACACTGGAATCCTAAGCTTAGATCCCCAGGGATAGGACTAGAGGTGATAGTCAAGGTTCTAGTTTTGGGGCTGGGAAGGTGGTTCAGTGGTAGAATACTTGCCTTGCGTGCATGAGGCCCTCGGTTTGATTCCTCAGCACTACATAAGCAAAAAAGCCGGAAGTGAGACTGAGGCTCAAGTGATAGAGTGCTAGTCTACAGCTGAAGAGCTGAGGGACAGCGCCCAGGCCCAGAGTTCAGGCCCCATGGCCGACAAAAAAAAAAAAAAAGGTTTTAGTTTTTCTGCTGGATGGCTTTTAATCACCATTAAAAATAAATTTCCAATATGAGCGTCAGTGGCTTATACTTGTAATCCTAGCTCCTCAGCTGGCTGAGCTCTAAGGATCGAGGTTCAAAGCCAGCCTGGGCAGGAAAATCCGTGAAACTCTTATCTCCAATAAAAACCACCAGAAAACCGGAAGTGGCGCTGTAGCACTAGTGGTAGAGTGCTAGCCTTGAGCTGAAGAGCTGAGGGACAGCGCTAAGGCCCAGAATACAAGCCCTACAACTGACAAAAAAAAAAAAGAGGCTGAGATCTAATGACCAAGCTTTGAAGCCACCCAAGGCAGATTAAGTCTGAGAGACTCTTATCTCCAGTTTACTAGTAAAAAGCCAGAAGTGGAAGTGTGGCTCAAGTTGTAGAGCACTAGCCTTAAACAAAAAGGCCCTGAATTCAAGTCACAGTATCAGCCCTCAAAACAGTAAATAAAATAAATAGCTGAAGATATAGCTTAGGACTACTTGCCTAGTTAGTGCAAGGCCCTAAGTTCAAACTCTAGCACCACACACAAAAAAATGAATGAATGAACAAATAAATAAGTAGAATGATACCAGTTTTAAACAAATAAAACCAGATGTAGTTATACATGCCTATAATCCCAGCACTGGGTGGACAGGAAAACTAGAATCCAAGGCCAGCCCAAGCTATAAATAAATAATTTAACCAGGGCTGAGAGAGGATATCATGAATAAAAGTCTTCTGTGTAGCCTGTACTCATAAGGAACAGCAATAGCAAATGAAGGATTATAGGCGTGCACCACCATGCACAGCTGGCTTTAGTGCTGGCTTTAGTGCTTTCTAGGTGGACATGTTATCAACAGTAGACATAAGCTCCAGGGACACAAGAACCATCTCTGATCTGTACACCACTGCAAACCTGGGGTTTGACATACAGAAGACAGAAAATAAATATTTGTTCAATCATTCTTTTTTTTTTTTTGGGTCCAGTCGTGGGGCCTGAACTCTGGGCCTGGGCGCTGTGCCTCAGCTCTTCAGCTCAAGGCTAGCGCTCTACCACTTGAGCCACAGCGCCACTTCTGGCTTTTTTCTTTTTGCTTATGTGGTGCTGAGGAATGGAACCCAGGGCCTCAGGCATGCAAGGCAAGCGCTCTACCACTGAGCCAACTTCCCAGCCCCTGTTCAATCATTCTAACATAAACAGTAGACTCAATTTATTCTGGAACAAATATGATAATGTAGTGCCTGGTACAGAGCACAACACTTAACAAATATGAGCCATTCATCAGGGTTTTATTAGTGGGAAGAGGTTATCTCAGAACCCTACAGCCTCTTGTAAGAAGAAACAGAAGGGCAAAGGGCAGATGTATGCCAGCATCCCTCCCCTATTCCTTAACAAATGTCAACAACAACTCTATGGAGATCCAAATCCAACCTCAGCCCATTTCTGAGGTTCAGTCTCCCCACTTAGTTGAATGTCAGCCTCTTTCTTATCTAACTGGAAATGAAAACAGGCACTGGTAGGGGCTCACACCTGTAACCCTAGCTACTCAGGAGGCTGAGGTCTGAGGCTTGGGGTTTGAAGCCTATCTAGGCAGATAAATCTGGGAGATGCTTATTTCTAGTTAATTAGCAAAAAAGCCAGAATGGAAAATCTGCAAGAAAGCACAGGAAGGGGCGAGCGACACTATTCAAAAAGAAATGTATTTATAGGGTTGGGAAGGTGGCTCAGTGGTGGATCGCTTGCCTTGCATGCCTGAGGCCCTGGGTTTGATTCCTCAGCACCACATAAGCAAAAAGAAAAAAAAGCCGGGCGTGGCACTGTGGCTCAAGTGGTAGAGCGCTAGCCTTGAGCTGAAGAGCTGAGGGACAACGCCCAGGCCCAGAGTTCAGGCTCCATGACCGGACCCCCCCCCAAAAAAAAGAAATGTATTTATTACTTGAGTTAGGTAACCGTAACCCCTCTGTACGCTACCCATATAATAACAAATTTTAAAATATATAAAAAAGTGAGGAGCTGGGAAGGTGGCTTAGTGGTAGAGTGCTTGCCTTGTATGCATGAAGCCCTGGGTTCCATTCCTCAGCACCACATAAACAGAAACAGCCGAAGTGGCACTGTGGCTCAAGTGGTAGAGTGCTAGCCTTGTGCTGAAGAGCACAGGAAGAGTGCCAGAGCCAGAGTTCAAGCCCACAACAACAAATAAATGTGTGTGTGTGTGTGTGAATAGTTATTAGCAAAAGGAGTAAAGAGAAACATTTCATTTT
>NW_012267219.1:1819266-1835777 GCF_000151885.1 Dipodomys ordii
AAAAAAAAAAGAATAAACTATATCATGGTTGGACTGGGACTTAGTGGAGAAGATGAAGAGTCTCAATCTTCAGTGGAGAGAAATCGCCATTTCTCCTCATCTGAGGGATTACCTCCCATATCACTGCTTTGCCAGCCCGGTCCAAAGTGATTGTTAATATCCTGCTCCAGTCTGGAGACTACCTTTCTAGGTCTAGGTGAGTGGGACTGAGCAATGAGAAACAAGCGTTGTTAAGTGCTTAGGGAGAAAGTGCACCATCATGTTCACTGAAGTTGGGGCCCTTCCCAGGAACCTTAAACACTCACACCCAGGCATCTACTGTCCCCATTCTTTGCTCTCTTCTACCAGCTTTTCTTCCTCTTGATATCTTTGACCACAGGTTCCTTGAGTAAAGGCCATGATCTGATGGTGGCTTCTATTAACCAGAGATCCACAGGGATGGCAGAAAACCATCCTTCTGCTCCCTACCCATCTGTATGATGTTAGGTTTTAAGACCCAGAGAAGTAAGAAAAAAGTGGAATTAAGTATCTGAAAGCTAAGCTAAGCTAAGGCTATCCCATCTCTCACCAGAAACGGGGTAAATAAGTGAGATGCTACAGTGCTAAATTAGCAACTGAATTACTGGGTAGGAGTATACCTTTGGGAAATTCCTGGGGATATCTAGGATCACATAGAATGTACCCCAATTCATCTTCTATTCTGATTATCTTTTTTTTCTCTCACTCTATTCAGTCTTGTAGTTGATTTTTAAATTTCTTTTGCAGCACTGAGGATTGAATCCACTTATCCTGTTTACAACTTTAAAAAGAAGTCCCTTTTCTCAGTTCCAGAGAATACTGTAGAAACAGTCCATTCTAATAGGGAGGAATCTGTAAATAGAGCAATTTGTCATGTAGGTCCCATGTGATCACCACAGATACTGCTGAGGTGCTCCAGGACTGACTCATCACCCTTCAGTGTCTCCTCCTTAGCCATGCCCTATCATCATGATCTAACAAGGTATTTTTTTGTCGGTCATGGGGCTTGAACTCTGGGCCTGGGTGCTGTCTCTCAGTTCTTCAGCTCAAGGCTAACGCTCTACCACTTGAACCATGGCCTCACTTCCGGTTTTCTGGTGGTTAATTGGAGGTAAGAGTTTCACGGACTTTCCTTCCCTGAGCTGGCTTTGAACTGTGATCTACAGATCTCAGCCTGCTGAGTAGCTAGGATTACAGGCATGAGCCATCAGTGCCTGGTTTTTTCTAACAAGGTATTTTAAAGTTCCTTAAGGAATATCAGTCCACCTAAAGTGTGAGGATCATGGTTTAAAGCCAACTCTGTCAGGAAAGTCTGTAAGAATCTTTATTTTTTCCCCCTTTTCCTTAATCAATCATGGGCTTGAAATCAGGGCCTAGGTGCTGTCCCTGAGCTCTTTTGCTCAACGCTAGCACTCTACCACTTTGAGCCATAGTGCCACTTCTGGTTTTCTGATAGTTTATTGGAAATAAGTGTCTCACAAAAACCGTGTGCCAGTGGCTCACACCTGTAATCCTAGCTACTCAGGAGGCTGAGATCTGAGGATTGCAGTTCAAAGCCAGCCCAGGTAGAAAAGCCACCATGAGATTCTTACCTCCAATTAGCCACTCAAAAACCAGAAGTAGCATTGTGGCTCAAGTGGTAGAGCACTAGCCTTGAGCACAAAGACGCTCAGGGACAGCACCGGGCCCTGAATCTAAGTCTCATGATCAGGGGAGGGGCAGTGAAGAGGAGGGGGAAAAGTCTCACAAACTTTCCTGCCCAGGCTAGCTTTGAATTGGGATCCTCAGATCTCAACTTCCTGAGTAGCTAGGATTACAGGTGTGAGCCACCAGTGCCTGGCCCCAGGAGACTCTTATTTCCAATTAACCACCTAAAAACCTGAAGTGCAGTGTGACTCAAAGTGATAGTACACTAGCCTTGAGCAAAAAAGCTTAGGGACAGTTCCCAAGCCCTGAGTTCAAGCCCCATGACTGACAAAAAAAAAAAAATCAGTCTTGCTATTCTTGTGAGGTGGTCAAGGAACAAATAAGATATACTTAAGCAGTAAATAAATAATATATATGTGTGTTAAATTAGCTGTATAGATGATTTATGAATTAATCACACACAAACATAATTTATTATCATGTACTGAATGTCCTCTCTAGTGCTTTCAGGGTTTGTGAATAGAGATTTGGTCCTCAGGAACTGGGTGACCATCCATCAGTTTCCACCATGTAGAATATCCCAGCCCCACACTCAGAATGCCAGGTCAGCATGTAACCAGCTCCATTGTGTGGACAGTTACAGTAGCACAAAGGCCTCAACAGAGCACAAGCCAGCCCAGCAGCCCCTTTGGCTAGCTCCAGAGGCCTCCCCGCCCCCTCCTCTCTCTTTCTCTGGTTATGCTTTGCTGACTGCTGACTCCTGGCAAAGCCTAGAACAATCACCAAGCTCTGAGTGCATCACCCCTCTCCCATCCATAGTTCAGAGATCCAATTAGCACTTAGATCATATTGAAATAGGGCAATCCAAGATGCAGAATAATCAAAGTATTATTATATCTTTATCCTTGCCTCTTGTTTCCTCTTTATTTTTAATACTTCTTTTAAATAATCTTACTATTTTTGTTGTTGTTATATGTTTCTGAAGAATTGAACCCAGGGCCTAATACATGCTAGGCAAGCACTCTACCACTAAGCCACCTTCCCAGTCCCATCTCTTTCCTTTCTAGGGAGTTAGATAAAACCTAAAGCAAGGCAGAACAATGGTCAGTATGGGTCTTCATATGTGTTACCTTCACATTGGTATTCCCTAAGGTTGTGCCTTCAGTTTGTTTCCTCTAATCTATACACTTTTTTTTTTTTCAGTTATGAGGCTTGAACTCTGGACCTGGGCGCTGTCCCTCAGCTCTTTAGCTGAGGTTCTGAGTGACTTATTGGAGATAAGAATCTCACAGACTTTCCTGCCTGGGCTGGCTTTGAACCGAGATCCTCAGATCTCAGCCTCCTGAGTAGCTAGGATTACAGGCATGAGCTACCAGTGCCCGCTAGTCTGTCTATTCACTTTCATTGGATGACTTCATCAACATTTTCATGTGGTTTTCCATAGATACCTCAAATTCAGCCTATCTAAACTTAACTAATTATCTTTTCACATTCCAACATGCCTCTTCTTCCTTATCCCCTTAGTCAGAAACCATGAATCCCAGGGCTGGGAAGGTGGTTCAGTGGTAGAGCGCTTGCCTTGCATGCATAAGGCCCTGGGTTCGATTTCTCAATACCACATAAGCAGAAAAAAAAGCTGGAAGTGGCACTGTGGCTCAAGTGGTAGAGTGCTAGCCTTGAGAGCTGAAGAGCTGAGGGACAGCGCCTAGGCCCAGAGTTCAGGCCCCACGACCGGACCCCAAAAAAAAAAAGAAAAGAAAAGAAACCATGAATCCTTTTCCAGCTAATCAGTCACCAGCTCTTCTCTAATTCTACCAAGTTAGACAGATGAGCTCATACCATACCTTCTCTGAGAACTCTGGTGTCTACAGACCCTGTTTGTCTCTGACCGCTCCAATTCATGCCCCATGCTGCTACCACCTTTACCTTTCTAGGAGGACGTGCAATCTGTCATTTCTGTATTTCTGCAACAGTTCCTGAATGCCTGGGGAGAGTTTAAGCTCATATCATAGCATATATAGCCTTCAGGATAGAGCTTCTCTCATGCCCCAACATACAACTGTGAAAACATGTGTTCCTTGTATTCCCTCAGGCACTCACTCTGTTTCATAATCCAGTGCTTTAGCCTAAGCTGTTCTCTCTACCTGAAATGTCCTTTTGTCTGTCAAGAAAAAAAAACCTATCACTTCTAAAATTCTATCACTGCATGAAAATGTTAAAATAATTTACTTAATAATGAGGCATGTAAATGATCTGAATTATAGAAGTAAATTTATTAGATGAATGGCTAGTCTATAAAAGTAAAATATTGGACTGGGAATGTGGCTTAGTGGTAGAGTGCTTGCTTGCATGCATGATGCCCTGGCTTCGATTCCTCAATACTACATAAGTAGAGAAGGCTGGAAGTGGTGCTTCAACTCAAGTGGTAGAGTGCTAGCCTTGAGCAAAAGAAGCTCACAGACAGTGCCCACGCCCTGAGTTTAAGCCCCAGGACTGCTGAAAGAAAAAAAGAGAGAGAGGAAGGAAGGAAGGAAGTGCAGAAATGCACTCTTTATCTGACTTATGTAATTGTTACTCCTCTGTACATAACCTTTTCAATAACATTTTTTTTTAATTGCCTGAACTCTGGGCCTGGGCGCTGTCCCTCAGCTCTTCAGCTCAAGGCTAGCACTCTACCACCTGAGCCGCAGTGCCACTTCTGGCTTTTTCTGCTTATGTGGCGCTTAGGAATCGAACCCAGGGCCTCATACATGCAAGGCAAGCGCTTTACCACTGAGCCACCTTCCCAGCCCCACCCCACCCCCAATTTTTTTAAGTAAAATGATATGACAGGCAAATTTATTCTGAGTAAGGAATAATGGAGGTGTCTTAAGTGACAAATAGTGTGTATCTATTGTTTTAACTCTCATGTCACCTTGTTCTTTATTATGAAAATAAAAAGCACTGATAGACCAGCTGAAGCAATTTCACCTTCTAGCATTTTCCTCATAAAAGCAGCAAAACTTGTTTCTCACATTTAGCTGGCTGATAGTTTGGCCAGACTGAACCCTGGTGGAAAGAATAGGCTACTGCACACTGAAGATGTATGCATACAACTCCCTTTTCTACTCTGTCATTTTTTATTAAAAAAAAAAATGTGTGACTAGGAACATGGCTCAAGTGGTAGAGTACCTGTCTACTGTCTACTTATAAAAGAGGAATATGTAAATGCTTGCCACAATTCATCTGTGGGTGAATAAAGACAATATTCCAAATTAAGTGGTTATTTTGATAAATGATGATCTTTGAAGCAAAACAGTAGTTTTCAACTGGAAGATCAGTTGGTTTTGTGTGTCACACTTTTCAGGACAGATAAGTTTTTAATGTAGGCCAAACAGACTAAAGTTGTACTGTTTGGTATTTGTGTTTAGGTTCTACAGAAAGGAATTAGTAAAGACACCTATGCAGAACTGGGAATGTGGCTCAGTGGTAGAGTGCTTGCCTAGCATTCATGAAGCCTTGGGTTCCATTCCTAAGTACCACATAAACAAACAAGTGGTAGAGCACTAGCCCTGAGCAAAAGAAGCTTAGAGATAGTGCCCAGGCCCTGAGTTCAAGCCCCAGGACTGGCAGAAGGAAAGAAAGAAAGACACCTATGCAATAAGTATCTCCAAGGCAACTCACTCAACAATTGAAAATCCTCCTAATTACTGAGAAACTAGTGTGTGGTGATGGTGGTAGAAAAGAAAAGCTCTCTGTTTCTGGAGAGACTAACTTTAAAAAATACCTAAATAGGGGTTGGGAAGGTGACTCAGTGGTAGAGTGCTTGCTTTGCATCCATGAGGCCCTGGGTTCGATTCCTCAGCACCATATAAGCAGAAAAAGCCAGAAGCGGCGCTGTGGCTCAAGAGGTAGAGCACTCGCCTTGAGCTGAAGAGTTGAGGGACAGCGCCCAGACCCAGAGTTCAGGCCCCGTGACCAACAACAACAACAACAAAGAATGAAAGAAAGAAAAAAAGAAACCCTCTCTTCCCACCCCTCCAAAAAAAAAAACAAACCCACAAAAACCTAAATAGCAGCCACATGCCCATGACTCATGCCTGGACCCTGAGTGCCCAGGCCCTGAGTCCTAGCCCCGGGATCAGCACATGCATAACTTCTAAGCCTCTGGTTATTGTTCTAAGAGTCAAATACAAACAGCACTTCCCCACTCACACACCGTAAGTAAACAAAAGAACGGAAACACCCTTCAAAGAGCAGAAGAAACTGAGCAGGAAACCATTAAGATGGCGACGCCCGCCTCCGGTCCTGGCTTCTCACGTCATCAGGCTGCGCGGCCGCCTGGCGCATCACGTGGTCTGGGCGCAGGCCGCCCGGGGGCCGGGCCTCCCGCATGGGGGCGTGCCCCGTGCATCCGTGGCGTAAGATGGCGCTGCCCTTGGCGCGGTTGTGCCGCTGGGGAGCCAAACGATGGGGGGCTGCAGCCGGGGAGGCCCGGAGAGGTAGGGTCGTTATCTCCTTTTGCTCTCTTTTACTTCGGAAGCACTTTCCACCTCTTATTTCCCGAGCCAAGAACGCCAGGCCCCTGGAACCACGTCCCCCCCCCCCACCTGCCTCAGTCCAGAGTCTCAGCTTTGCGCATCCTCTGATTTCTGCCGAGGCTTGCTTAGTCTGAGTTGTTGGCTCGTCGCGTTGTCGTATGATCGCCACCCTACTTCACTCTTGCCATCTTGGCATTCTGACTCCCCTGCTTCCTCGTGATCCGACTGCTGGCTTCAGATCAGAATCTGGAGATCAGCAGTCTTAAGCCTAAGCCTTTGTGATATCCAGTCCTTTTTTTTTTTTTTTTTGCTTTGCCCGCAGGCGTCAGTTTCAAACTGGAAGAAAAAACCGCCCACAGCAGCCTGGCACTCTTCAAGAAGGACACAGGTGTCAAATATGGCTTAGTGGGATTGGAGCCCACTCAGGTGGCCCTGAATGTGGAGCGCTTCCGGGAGTGGGCAGTGGTGTTGGCAGACACAGCGGTCACCAATGGCAGACACTACTGGGAGGTGACAGTGAAACGGTCCCAGCAGTTCCGTATAGGAGTGGCAGATGTGGACATGTCCCGTGATAGCTGCATCGGTGTCGATGACCGTTCCTGGGTGTTCTCCTATGCCCAGCGCAAGTGGCATACCATGTTGGCCAACGAGAAAGCCCCAATTGAGGGAATTGGGCAACCAGAGAAGGTGGGGCTGCTGCTGGAGTATGAGGCCAAGAAGCTGAGCCTGGTGGATGTGAGCCAGGTCTCTGTGATACACACGCTACAGACAGATTTTCGGGGTCCAGTGGTGCCTGCTTTTGCCCTTTGGGATGGAGAGCTGCTCACTCACTCAGGGCTTGAAGTGCCAGAGGGTCTCTAGCATGCCCATTACTGAAGTCCCTTATCATGCTTTTTGGCCAGCCTTGAGTTAAAAATGTCAGATGTTTTACTTTGCCCCAAAGAATTCAGTAGCTCCACAATTCAGTATCAGGTCCTCTGTTCCGTCCTGTGAAAACTAGGCATACCGCCAAGCTTTCCCCTCAGATTACTGCCATTTCTCTAAATTACAGGGGGTTTATTTTCCCTGTCTTGATTCCTTTGGCCCCTCAGACTGTTCAGTCCTGGAACCTTGCCTTTTAGTACTGTTCCAGTATATTAACCGTGATACCTCTCTTTTCCTTACCCACATGTTGTGTTTGGGGGGCTCACCAGATCTCTCCAGAGTGAATTGTTTCTACCTCTGATTGCAGGGGTGGTACAGTGACTTGCCTTTTCTCTACAGCACCTAAAAAGTCTAGGCTCTAGCTCCTTGGGTACTTTATTGACTCAGTGGGTCAGTGAGAAGGTATTCCTCCCCTAGTACCTCAGTGCCATAGACCCTCAGCCCCACACAGCTGCAGCTATCCTAAACCAAGTCCAGCTACCTTCATTCATGTACCTCTGACAACCAGCCAGTTTGTCATTGTGCCAGTAACAGCTTTTACCAAAGGGGAAGAGACTCTAGGGGGATAGCTAAAGGATTAGATCCAGAAGCTTTATTCTTTTTTTTTGGTTGGTTGTAGGGCTTGAACTCTGGGCCTGGGAACTGTCCATCAGCTCTTCAGCTCAAGGCAAGCACTCTACCATTTGAGCCACAGTGCCACTTCTAGTTTTCTGAGTGGTTTATTGGAGATAAGAGTCTCACAGACTTTCCTGCCCAGGCTGGCTTTGAACGGTGATCCTCAGATCTCAGCCTTCTGAGTAGCTAGAATTACAGGCATGAGCCACCAGCGCCAGGCTAGAAGGTTTATTCTTAAGAAGTTCCTCTTCATATCACTATAATTGAAACTTCCTGAGGAAAGGAGACTAGAGTTTTGCATAATCCAGTTTTTGGCCTATGTAGACCCAAACCCTCATGTCTACTTGGCAACAGGATATACTTAACCTAAAGCAGTATTGGGGGGTTGAGGAAAACCTAGTGGAACAAATAAATAAATAATAAATATATATATATGAAATATGAATTGTTTGGGCTTTGCTAGACCCCGTGGTTCTACCTTATTTTACCTTCTATGATGGTGATGAAATTAGAAACCCTAGGGGAAAAAGAATGACTTAATTTTAACAAAAATCATTTGTGTAATTAAAGTTTATTTGAGCACAAAATACTTTCTCTGTCTATAAAATTGCTGTTAGCAGTAGCAGCAGCGTGTCCTGGCTGTGGGGTCAGACTCAGACTACTAAATCTAGATGCACTGGCACCTCCTTCTTCTTCTCTGTGATACACACAAGGGCATGGTCCTTTCTTTGAAGTCTCTCTCTTGTGATGGTTTCTTCAGGGAGAGAAAGGGGACCTGTTATGGTTTTTTAGTGGGCCAAGCTATTAGATTATACTTGTGTTTCTGTGGATAGCTCTACTGCAGGTGTCCACTGAGGACCTTCTCTGTGCTCTGTTCATAGAGGGATGGGGTGTTTTGACTCGCACAGAAAGTACTGGCTTGTATCACCAAATGGCCTTGGTTCCCACGGAAGCATCTCTCCTATTATTCCTGGTGGTTGCATGGGTGAGGTATGTGGCCAGCTCATGCTTTTCCTTGAACAGGGTCTGTCCATGACCTGTGCTCACACCATGCTCTCTAAGTTCTCTTTGGACAGGGTCTCAGCTGCTGCCTCAGCCTGAGTTTCAGAGAGTGTGTAGGAGTCCTGATAATCTTGAAGTAGTTTGACCACCTCCAGGTGATTGAATTGCACAGCATCATCCAGAGGAATGTTGCCCCACCTGACAGAACAGTGAACATGATTAGGCAAAGAAGACACAGGGAATGCCATAGTTGTATCATGTGCACAGTGGCTGGTGGCTGGGGAGGTGGTGGTGATGAGGTTGTACCATTGTCCTCACTTTTAGCCTAATCTTACTCACCGGTCCTTGGCAAAAGGATTTACTTTGCAAGCCTCGATCAGGAATTTAACAACTTCAGTGTGTCCTAGGAATATGGGCAGAAGAAAATGAGAGGAAGGGCTGGGAATGTGGCTTAGTAGTAGAGTGCTTGCCTAGCATGCATGAAGCCCTGGATTCGATTCCTCAGTACCACATAAACAGAAAAAGCTGGAAGTGGTGCTGTGGCTCAAAAGGTAGCATGCTAGCCTTGAGCAAAAGCAGCTCAGGGACAGTGCCCAGGGCTGGCCAAAAAAAAAAAAAGGGGGGGGGGAGGAAGGAAAGAAACAAAGAAAGAAAAAAGAAAAAAATAAAAAAAGAAAGTGAGAGGAGGATATGGGTCCTGAACTCTGGTATAGACCTTTGGCAACTGGAGTCTACATAAGAGGGTTAGAGAAAAGGCCTTGGGATTTTGCTGCTAATACTAATAGTATAACTATACATATAATGGGACACTTTCAGTAGGAAAGAAAGGGTCTCACACGCTGCCTCCCCTCTTCTACCCTTTAGGTACCTTCAGCAGCAGCAACATGCAGGGCTGTGCGGGAGTCATAGTCTTTCTGTTCCATATCCATAGCTGACAAAGCAAACCTGAGGATAGTGGAAAGCAGCTAGAGTTATCCCAATCAGTCGAGAATCCTCTGTATCCTTTCTGTAGTTGGGTTAGATTGGATGGGATTCAGGAAAAGTAAAATGATTAATGCTAATATCTGTGGCTGTGTATAATGTGTTCTGTAACTTGTAAGATGTCCCATCCCACTGTCAGTATGGGAGTGTGATGTTTCCAGGAGGATCCCTGGCACCTAGTTATAGTGTATATTTGTTGGTGTTGGTAATCCACTTGAGAGGGGATCCTTGCCTCCTAGGACCATGCTCTTAGCATTCAATGAACAGTGACTGCCACTAATTAAGTATTTACATGGCTGGCATTTTGCTTTCTGTCGCATATAAATGCAATCTGTGGCTAGGAATGTGACTGAGTGGTAGAGTGCTTGCCTAGCATGCAGGAAGCCCTGGCTTTGATTCCTCAGGACAGTCCTGACTTCAAGCACCAGGACTGGCAAAAAAAAAAAAAAGTAATCTCTGTCTATTCTGGCTAACCCTAAAGTTGGTGTAATTTAACTGTCTTGGTATGTTACCTCCTAATAAGATCTCTGACTTGTATTTTATTGTGTATATCTGATATACAGTAGAGTTACCTCCGAAGAGCTGAGACATCTCCACTATAGGCAGCAAACAACAGGTTCACCACTGTCTTGTTCTGGAACACAAATACCCCACCTGAGATTAACTGGCTTTGAGTACACCCAGGCCCAGCTCTACCTTGTAACCCTTCTCCATGGATGTTTAGTCAAGGGTATTGGTGAAATGTAACAGATTATTTTGTTCTGAGAAATCCTACCGAGCCATCCGAGGTTTTCCTTACCCGAACTTCTCCGCCTTCACGCCGTGGGTCTAACTTCCGAGCACAGTGCCTCAGGTTGTCATAGTTGTGAAAATTAAAAAGAGACACCAACTTCTAGAATTGTAAGTCAGAGATGTAACAATAACTTGTCCAGTTGCACTGGGTAGGAGCTCAAAATTGCTTTGTTTGCTTAAAATAAAGTTGCTATCATTAACTTGTTGCTTAATTGATAAATATTAAGTAGGACACACAGAGCCACTCACCTGGCAGAAGCTGATGCCCCTTTGGCTGTTCCCCAGTTTGTCCAATGGTGGGGATAGACACATCATTCCCATGACATTGGGTACCACCAGGAGGATGGCTCCTGACACAGCTGACTTGGCAGGCAGGCCCACCTAGAGAACAGATTAGATGCTGAAGATAAGCTGTGGGTTGCTCAAATAGGGAAACAAATAAGGCAGGCTATTTGAAGTGTCTGCACAGACAAGGCCACAATCCACCTTAACCTTTGGGCTTATTAATTAACTTCTTTTCTCAATGCCATCCTCCCCCAGTCCATGGATAGTTAGGAAATGCTTATTGAAATATTACTGATAGTATGCTTACTGGATACTGTGCTGAAACTAGTGCAAAGTTTTTCATGTAACTTACATTCTGGGGGTAAGAGACAGGCAATTGATAAAAATAATTCTGATCAACCCTAAGAAATAGAGTGCTGTGACGAGGGAGAGGCAGATTTGTTTGAAAAAGGGCAGTCAGAAAAGCTTCTGCTAGGGCTGCAGATACAGCTCAGTGGTCCAGTCAGAAAAGCTTCTGCTAGGGCTGCAGATACAGCTCAGTGGTCCAACACAATGAGGCTTGGCTTCCATTGCCAGTGCCAGATACACTAAAAATAAACCTCTCCTTAGAGGTGATACGTAAGCTGAGATGCAGAGGAGAGCCAGCCTTGTGAAGGCTTACCCAGGAGTGACTCATGTGCCTACATATTTGAGGCTGCAGGCTTGTGAATGGGAAGCAGAAACAAGCTTCCGCTTCAGAGACCAGTGTCTTCTCTTCCTGACCTTGGGTGTATGACAGATGAGTGACAGGGCAGAAACACTCACGTGGAAAGCAAATTGGCCAGAGAAGTCATACATGCCACAGGAATGCATGAGGCTGAGGGTGTTGCGCACAGCTTCAGCGCTCAGCACGCTCTCGCCTGTGATGGGGCAGATTCCTCCATTGGCCAGAGTGGCTGCCATGACACTGCCTGATTCACAAGTGACCTCCACGGAGCACAACTATAGATACAAGGGACAGGTGATCAGGCAGAGTAGACAGGAACCATGTTCTGGGACAACAAGATCTTCCAAGTTCCTTTGGGGTTTCTGACAGAACCACCAGAGAGGAGTGTCTGTGGTGTGAGTCAGAGGGCAGTCCTGTTTCCTCAGCCCTGAGAATGCTTTACTTACCTGGAAGTAGAGATCGAGGGCAGCCATCATGTCCACCCCCTTGGGAAAGCACTGCAAGGAAGAGAGGGGAGAGCATTCTGTTCAAGCTGCACATTGACACTGCCATGGTCTTGGGTGATACCCCAATCCCAACTGCCTTCAGCCACCAGAATTCCCAGGGACTTTGTCTACTGGCTTCTCCCAGTTACCTTCTTTTCCTTGAGATAGTAGCCGATGGCATAATTCCGGTCCCCCGTTTCCTTCTCTGACTGGAATCTGAAGCAAACACCCAATTTAGTACTTGAAACTTGAGAGGTATGGGGAGAAGGAAAAACTACTTGCCTGAGAGGCAGAACTGCATCATATGTGCTACAGTGAATGAGCCCCCTTCTAACTTCTCACAATATTAGTAAATGTATGAGTCTAAGCAAACACTCTCATAGCTTTGTTGTAAAATGTGTACTAAACAAAAATCACCAAAGGTACCCAGCCATTTAGTTAAGAAGCCTGGTGGGTCTTGACAAGGACTTCAGCACAAACACTACACTGCCTCTCATTTCATAATGATTAGAAATGGAACAAATTATTTCAGAAAGGAAACAAATGCCAACGAAGGGGCTCAGAGGAAGCTAGGAGGCCAAGGATCCCCTAGAATCTCTCTCCTCTCACCCCCCCCCATCTACACACAACACTATAGTGTGTTCAGCCAGTCTTCTACATAGGGCCTTACGTGGCATTGCTGAACCCCATGAATTCATTCCCAGCCATTTTGTTCAGATATTGCAACACCTGGAAGAGAAGAGAGGCAAGGCAAGAGCCACTTGACTAAGGATCCCTACTAAACACATCCCAGGCTGACTAGCCCTTATGAACCAGATCCATTTGGAGCATGTCTCAGGTTTGCTTATAAAGGGCAGGGACATCCACAGGCTTTTCTCTATGAGACCAACAGTTTCCCATTTCTGGGACATAGGGCTTCTAATGTGAGCTGGTGCACATGATGCTGAGCTTAGAGCCAGGCACTTGGGGCAGCTGGGGAGGTCAGCATGCCATGGAGAAAGGCAGCCAAGAGCTAAGTAGCAAAGAACTTACAAAATCAAACTTCTCTGCTTTGTTGCAGTCCATCTGCAGAGAAAGAGAGAGATGTCAGTATGTCAGTCCTAGAAGGATACCAGAGGCAGGGTCAGAAGGATTTAAGTTTTAGACTAGCCTTGCTACTATGAGTGTGTGTGTGTGTGTGTGTGTGTGTGTGTGTGTATTTTCAAGACTCAGAGTGTTGCCCTGAGCTCTTTAGCTCAAGGCTAGTAGTTCTCTACCACTTGAGCCACAGTGCCGCTTGGTTTTCTGGTGGTTAATTGGAGATAAGGATTCTTGCCTGGGCTGGCTTTGAACCACGATCCTCAGATCTCAGCCTCCTGTGTAGCTAGGATTACAGGCGTGAGCCACCAGTGCCCAGCAAATGTGTTAATACTTTACAATGGCTTTTTTTTTTTGGTCATCATCGTCGTCGTGGGGCTTGAGCTCTGGGCTTGGGCGCTGTCCCTGCCCTCTTCAGCTCCAGGTGAGTGCTCTACCCCTTAAGCCACAGCGCCACGTCCCATTTTCTAGTGGTTTATTGGAGATAAGAGTCTTAGGACTTTCCTGCCAGGGCTGGCTTTGAACCGTGATCCTCAGATCTTAGCCTCCTCAGTAGCTAGGATTACAGGCGTGAGCCACCGGCGCCCAGCTTGGCTTTTCTTTTTGTTTTCTTGGATGGTCTGCAGGTAGTGAACTCAAGTGATTCTCCCATCTCATTCATGGGTAGCTAAGACAACATGCCTGGTGCTTAAAAAACAAAACAAAACTGGGCACTGGTGGTTCACATCTGTAATCCTAGCTATTCAGGAGAATGAGATCTGAGGATTGTGGTTTGAAGCCTGGACAGAAAAGTCTCCATGAGACTCTTACCTCATTAAACTATTCAGAAAAAGCCAAAAGTGGCACTGTGGCTCAAGTGATAGAGCTCTACCCTTGAGCACAGAAAGGCTCAAGGACAGCACCAAGGCCCTGAGTTCAAGCCCATAACCATCCAAAAAAAAAACAAACACAAACACAAAAACAACAACACCAACAAAAAAAACCCTTAATACCTAGTATGTAACACATGCATATATGTAGTTAGTGATCTTGGTTTTTTGTTTTTTTGTTTTATTGTTGGTCATGGGGGTGGAACTCTGGGCTTGAGTGCTGTCCCTTCAGCTTAAGGCTAGCACCCTACCGCTTGAGCCACAGTGCCACTTCCAGCTTTTTGTTGTTGTTGCTTATGTGGTACTAAGGAATCAACCACAGGGCCTCATGCATGCAAGGCAAGCAATCTACCACTGAGCTAACTTCCTAGCCCTAGTTAGTGATCTTAAAAATCAAACCATTAAGCTGGGTGTCTGTGGCTCATGCCTGTAGTCCTAGCTACTCAGGAGGCTGAGATCTGAAGATTGTGGTTCAAAACCAGCCAGGACAGCAAAATTGAGACTCTTATCTCCAATTAACCACCAAAAAGCTAGAAGTGGAGCTGTGGCTCTAGTGGTAGAGCACTAGCCTTGTGCTCAAGAGCTCAGGGACAATGCCCAGGCCCTCAGATCAAGCCCCAGGACATACACATACAAATCCGGTGCCAGTGGTTCACACTTATAATCTTAGCTACTCAGAAGGCTGAGATCTGAGGCTCACAGTTCAAAGCCACCCTGGGCAGGAAAATCTACTGAGACTTATTTCCAGTTAACCACTAAAAATTGAATATGGACCTATGGCTCAAGTGATAGAGCACTAGTCTAACCAGTGTGGTGGCTCACACCTATAATCCTAGCTATTCAGGAGACTGAGATCTGAGGATCTTGGTTCACAGGCATCCCAGGTAGGAAAGTCTGTGGGACTCTCATCTCCAATTAACCACCAGAAACTGGAAGTGGAGCTGTGGCTCAAAGTGGTAGAGCACTAAGTTGAAGCCCCGCGACCTACCAAAAAACAAACAAACAAAAACCAGAGAAACATCATGCCAGGTGTGGTAGTATACTCCTGTAATTTCAGCTACTCTAAAGGCAGAGAGTGGGAGGATCTTGTTTCAAGGCCAGTCTGGGGGAGAAAAAAGTAAGGGAGATTTTTAGCTAAACCAGTAAGTTGAGTCTAGTGTTGAGTATCTGTGGTCTCAGCTACAGGCATACAGGTACATGTAGGTAGGAGAATTGCAATCCAAAACCTGCCCTGGGCAAAAAATTCAAGCCAATTAAGTTGGGCTGGGGTATAGCTCAAGTAGTAGAGCACCTGCCTATCAAAATTTCAAGGCCCCAGTTCAAAACCCTAGTACCACAAAACAAAAAAGTAAAAAAAAAAAAAAAACTGGGCTGGGAAGGTGGCTTAGTGGTAGAGTGCTTGCCTTGCATGCCTGAGGCCCTGGGTTCAATTCCACAGCACCACATAAGCAGAAAAAGCCAGAAGTGGCGCTGTAGCTCAAGTGGTAGAACACTAGCCTTGAGCTGAAGAACTGAGGGACAGCACCCAGGTCCAGAGTTCAGACCCCATGACTGACAAAAAAAAAAAAAAAAAAAGTAAAAAAATAAGTTCAAAAAGAGAAGGCTGGGGGCATGGCTCAAGTGGTAAAGCACTTGCCTTTGGAAGTACAAGACTCTGAATTCAATCCTAGTAACACCAGAAAAAAAAAAAAAAACTAGTATCAAGCCGGGCACTAGCTACTTAGGAGTCTGAGATCTGAGGATCAGAGTTCAAGCCAACCGCAGCAAATACATTGAGACTCCTATCTCTAATAAACCACCAGAAAACTGGAAGTGGCTCTGTGTGGCTTCAGTGGTAGAGTGCTGACCTTGAGCTGAAGAGCTCAGGGATAGCACCCAGGCCCAGAGTTCAAGACCCATGACTGACAAAAATCTCTCTCTCTCTCTCTCCCTTCTCTCCCCCCCCCCTGCCCGGGACTAGAACTTAGAGCCTGGGTGCTGTCCTTGAGTTTCTTTTGCTCAAGGCTAGCACTCTACCACTTGAGCCACAGTGCCACTTCCAGCTTTTTCTGTTTATGTGGTACTGAGGAATGGAAACCAGGGTTTCATGCATGCTATCTATATATAAATAAATATATAGAGATAGATAGATAGACAGACAGACAGACAGATATCAAAGAATCAACTGAGTGAGCATGGTGATACACACTTATTAGCCAAGCACTTGGGAAGCTGAGGCAAGAGGATCAAGAGTTTGAGGCCAGCCTGGACTACTTAAGGAGAGCCTGTCTCAACCTCATTCATACATGAGCCTGACTCCTCCTGAGGCTTATCTTTACTTCCTTTTTTTTTTTTGTTGTTGTTGTTGGTCATAGGGTTTGACACTGAGCTTAGACACTGTCACTTACCTTTTATGCTCAAGGATAGAGCTCTATCACTGAGCCACAGCTCCATTTCTGGTTTTCTGGTGGTTAGCTGGAGGTAAGAGTCTTAGACTTTCTTGCCCAGGCTGGCTTTGAATCATGAGCCTCAGATCTCAGCCTGCTGAGTAGCTAGGATTACAGGCGTGAGCCACTAGTGCTCACCTTTACTTCTTCTTTTTTTTTTTTTT
>NW_012267219.1:1841632-1848502 GCF_000151885.1 Dipodomys ordii
TTTTTTTTTCATTGTTAGTGTTTCGTTTCCTGGCCTTTAGACAGGGGTTGGGTTGTCTCTTCAGCCTAGGCACCTGGTACTACATCTGTCTTCTTCATCCTCACATAGCAACTTACCAACTAATTGCCCTTCACCTGTACCTGCATCCTCCTTTCTCCACTTCCGGGATTTTTTTTTGTTGTTGTTGTTGGTTGTGGGTCTTGAACTCAGGGCCTGGGCGCTGTCCCTCAGCTCTTCAGCTCAAGGCGAGTGCTCTGCCACTTGAGCCACAGCACCACTTCTGGTTTCTGAGTGGTTTATTGGAGATAAGAGTCTCACAGACTTTTCTGCCCAGGCTGGCTTTGAACCATGATACTCAGATCTCAGCCTCCTGAGGAGCTAGGATTACAAGTGTGAGCCACCAGCACCCGGCTCACTTCCAAAGATTCTAAGGGCTTAGAGCTCTGAAGAGACAGAGTAACTTACGGTAGTGAACTTGTGGATAGGGATTCGTTCCTGTCCCTCGGCAATCGTGTAGAAGAGCAAATCACCGAGGCGGGATAGCATGCCACTCTCTGATGAATCACTGTTTGGAGGCAGAAATAGGAGGAGGACAGGAGCCTGAGAACTCCCTGCTCCTCCTCCCTGAACATGAGTTTATAATTAGGTGAATGTCATTCCATGTCTCTTCCTTGAGAGATGGATCTATCACTCTCTAGCCTTTTTTTACTTCTGACTTTCAGGCCTTTATTGCCAGTTGCCTTCTAGACACTTCCACAGGCATTGAAACATATCCAACCATGAATCATCACACCTTCTTACTCCTATGCATTTCCTATCATAGCTCCCTAGTACCTAGAGTAAATTCTTTATTTCTTTGAGGCAGGGTCTCACTGTGTAGCTCAAGCTAGCTACCCAAACTCTTAAATCATCTTGCCTCAGCATCCCAGGTGCTAGGATTATTGAAGTGCACCACCACACCCATCTAATTTTTTTTTTTTTTGCCAGTCCTGGAGCTTGAACTCAAGGCCTGGGCACTGTCTTTAAGCTTCTTTTGCTCAAGCCTAGCACTCTACTACTTGAGCCACAGCACTTCTCACTTTTTCTGTGTATGTGGTATTGAAGAATCAAACCCAGGGCTTCATGCATGCTAGGCAAGCAGTCTACCACTAAGCCACATTCCCAGCCCACACCTAGATAATTCTTAATTCTTGGTATGACATTTGAGGGTCTTTAAAACCTTCCATCCTTCCTTTCCTGTAGCTCACCATTCTTCCACACTCTAGTAAAGAGATGGTACCTCAAATGGGACAGGCGTTTGCTATGCTTTACCTTTACATGTGATGACTTTTCTCTTCATCTCGCACAGTCCTACTCATCTTTCAAGGTCCAGGTCAAATGTTACCAACTTTAACCTTCCCTAAACTCCAGATTTTGCTTGTGCTGCCTTTTGTCTCACGTACCATCTTTAATGTCAGTACTCCCTTGCTCCACTGCTAGTCTTTGTGTTTTATACATCTTTGTCTTCATAGCAATGAGCAAAGTCTCTAGCACATAGTGGGTTCTTTAATAATAATTACCAAGTTACATTGCTAGGAAGGGCCCACTGCCCCAAATGTCTTTTCCACTGGTTTGTAACATCTAACATTCCTAAACCATCAAATGTCTTCTTCGTCTTCAAGAGTTCTTCTATTAACATAGTAACAAATTTAGAGGAATTACTTTATCAGATCATTTCCAAATATGAGCCATAACTGAGATTAAGACACTCTCAAAGTCCTATGATCCAACAATCTTGTCTTCTAGGAATTTATCCTGCAGGTACACTCATATACCTACAGAGTACCATATTCACAGTTATTCACTGCATTGTTAGAAATAATAAAATTGGAAATAACCTGAATGTACATTATTATGGAACTAGGTAGGCAATTTATCATATATTTACATAATAAACTATTATGCAGAATTAAGAATGAAATTAGAACCATGCACCAGTGGCTCCTGTCTGTAATCCTAGCTACTCAGGAGTCTAAAATCTGGGGATCACAGTTTGAAACTAGCTCAGGCAGGAAAGTCTGTGAGACTCTTATCAACTAAGCTACTTAAAAAAGAAGAAGAAAAAGAAAGAAAAAAGCCAGAAAAAAAGCTGTGACTCAGGTGGAGCACCGGCCTTGAGTGAAAAAGCTATAACACACACACACACACACACACACACACACACACACACACGGGGGGGAATACATATGTGTTTGCTTATATGGATAAGAAATAAGAAGTGAAGGGGCTGGGGATTTAGCTCAATGGAAGAGCACTTGCCTGGCAAGTGCAGTTCGGTCCTCAGCTCTGGGGGGGAAAAAGGTACAAAAGACCAAAAAAAGAAAAAAAAATACTAACACAACTAGAAATAAGAAGTAAAGTAGGCATTAGGCCAAAAAAAAAGTGTTAGGTTGGAAGGAATACTTTTCACAAAGGCTAGTTTGTGTATTTTTAATTTTGAACTATTTGGTTAGATTGTCTCTTGAAATAGTACACTAAAAATAGACTCTTGGGACTGGGGTTATGGCTCAAATGGTAGAGGACCTGCCTAGCAAGCATGAGGCTCTGAGTCTAAACACTAGAACATCAAATAAACAAAGACTCTCAAGGAGCTTGTCATAGCCTAGACCCATGTGCGTTTGTAGCCAGGAAGAACAGCAGAACAGGGACAGTGTTTCTATTTCTGGGGAACTCCAATAAGTCACAATGACACTAGTGCCAATAGTGAAGAGAGGGAAAAAGCTATCAGAACTAACTGCAGAGGAGAGTTGGGAAGAACTTTGCAGTTAGATCTCTGCTGATGGAAGACTAGAAATAATGCCATGTCACGTTTGAATGTCTCAAAAATCTTAAAAAAAAAGAAGACCTATCACTCAGAGGTCACTCACCAATATAATTTAAAAGTAAAAGAGCAGGGCTGGGAAGCTGGCTCAGTGGTAGAGCGCTTGCCTTGCATGCCTGAGGCCCTGGGTTCAATTCCTCAGCACCACATAAGCAAAAAGAAAAAAAAGCCGGACGTGGCGCTGTGGCTCATATGGTAGAGCGCTAGCCTTGAGCTGAAGAGCCGAGGGACAGCACCCAGGCCCAGAGTTCAGGCCCCACAACCGACAAAAAAACAGCAATTTGAATTTCAGGGCATTTCCTCTTTGCTGATCTTCCCCCTCAAGACATCACACTCCCAGAATCTATTCCCCTTAGGGGGGTCAACTCCTCTCTGCCCAGGGTGTACCTGTGCAAGACCAGCATAAGCAGCTCTAAGCAAGAAAAACTAGTTTCCTAGATACATTCCATCACTGATCCCACTAGAGAGAGTGTGTGTAGGAAGCCAGCGATGATACCTCTACCGTGATCACCCCAAACAAAGTGGAAGGGTGAGAGAGGTGAAGCCTTTGCTCTGTCCCACTTCCAGTCTATGGGAGGAAGTGGGCTGGAGATTGGCACAGGAACGTCTTTCAGTATTCCACATCTCTTTGAGAAGATGCTGATGGAAAATACTGCATAGTAATGACTAATAATAAATAATACTTATTGGTGTTTTACCTCTCAGGACAAGGACTCCAGCGGTGGTGAGGTAGTGCTTTGTCAGTCTGACTACTTTAATTATGGTGTATATGTGTTTCTAAATGTCATCAGGTAGATGTCAATGACAGGGAAGATGTGACTGCTATAAAAATAAAAATAAGCCGGGCGCTGGTGGCTCACGCCTGTAATCCTAGCTACTCAGGAGGCTGAGATCTGAGGATCACGGTTCAAAGCCAGCCCGGGCAGGAGAGACCATGAGACTCCTATCTCCAATAACCCCCCGGAAAACCGGAAGTGGCGCTGTAGCTCAAGTGGTAGAGCGCTCGCCTTGAGCTGAAGGGCTGAGGGACAGCGCCCAGGCCCAGAGTTCAAGCCCCACGGCCGACCAAAAAAAATAAAATAAAAATAAAAATAAAAAAGCAGGAGCTACTTGGACAGGGTCTAGCTGGACTTCTGGGAAGGATAAGATTTCCTGCTCCAGCACTATGCATCTTGGAGAAAAGAAGGCACAGCCACCAAGTACTCCTGGTTAGTGAAGGAAAGAGAGGTTCAGTCTCCAGGACGGAAGATGTGCCCAGAGGAAGGCAACCTTTCTCAATCAGGAAGCCTGACAGGTACCAATAACCAAGTCTGACGTCTGGTTTCGGAAATCTGCGTCTGTATGACTCGAATCCTACCATAAACTAGAAATATTCTCTCCACTCAAAGACCATTTGGAAAACCATCCTTATTTTACAGATGAGGGAGACCTGCTACGCGAACACACCCAACAGATCTGTGCGCACCTGCGCACCAATAATAACGCGCGCAGCTCTCAGTCCCCGCGCCAAGGACGCGCAGAAACAGACAGGACCCGAGTGCACTTGGACCAGGGGCAGGAAGCTGTTCCATCCCCATGCATCCCCTACAAGACACGCGAGCGAGCGCCACCGGGGAGGCGAAGAAACGTGAGGGATGGGCGGGTGTGTGCACACGGCCCCGCATTCAGACACGTGCACCAAACAACACTCGGCGCCCATCTGCGTTCCGGGGTTTCATTACGCACCTTGGACAGGCACCATCTCGTAGACCGACCTGCCCAAACGCCCTCCCGGGCGGCGGGCACGTTACCGCCCGAGCGCGGCGGACCCAAAGCCCCAAATCTAAAGGAAAAGGCATCGCAGGCTAGTGAGCGAGGAGAGCGGGGAGGGGAGAGCGCTGCCTGGGGAAGGGGGCTCCCCGGGAGCGAGCGAGAACCACCGCGGGAGTGGGAGCGAGCCGGGCCCCTGCCCCCGTCCCGCGAGCCTTACTGATCCTGGTGCTGCGGCTGGTGGCTGCGCGGCGTCTCCCGGCCCCGCGCCGCGGCCTCACTGAGGTGGCACCGGACGCCCCCGCCGAGGAGCGGGCTCCGGCTCGGGTGACCCCAGCCTCCCCGCCGGCCGTGCCCGCGCGCCCGGCTTAGCGCGCTCTGCAGAGCCCTCATGGAGCGCATGCCCCCGCGCGCCGCGCGCTTGGCCCGGGCGCCCGAGACGTCTGTGCGGTGCCGGGAGGGAGGGGCGGAGGAGCGCGGCCAGGCTGCGCGCGGGGGAGCCGAGCTGTGCGGCGCCGAGCCCCAGAGAACAGGGAGAGGGGCCCGGAGGTGGGGCGAGGACAGGAGGAGGGGCCTGCGCCTGGGCTGGGGCCAGGGCGAGGTGCCCCCGCGACCCCAGGGCAGAAATGGACCGGGAGGGCTGCGGGGTACCGGGAGAGAAGGGAGCTACGGTCTAGTGGGTGGCGAAGAGGGGGCGGAGCCCGGGGGTTAGGACTGACAGAGCCCTCGTCCAATCACCGGGGAAGCAGGGCGCTGGGAGGCGGGGAAAGGCGGGCCTACATAAGGAGGGTCAGGCTGTGGGCGGTCCGCCAGCGCCTGCGGATTCTTCGGGTGCTGCGCAGTGCGTGCGCGAGTTGTGGGCGGGAGGGTGAAGTTGAGGGGGCTGCAAAGTCTGGGACGCAAGGGTGCACCGCGACGTTAGGAACGGTGGAATTTTCTGGTTCCGACAAGACCGCTGTCCGAGAGACAAGGATGAAGTTAGGCTCTATTCCGGAGTCTCTTAGTGACCTAAGACTCAGAAATTATGACCGCTTGAGTAGGTAACCCCTAGCCATAAGTACCAGAGCCAGAAATTAGACCCAAGGCTTTGAGTACCAAGTTCTTCTCCTTGCCCTTTTCCCGGGATTGACAATCGAGTTACGCAAAGAGACATGACTCTGTCACTAAAGGAGGTATTTTATGTGGAACTACTATGATACAGAGAGAGAATGTGTGTGTGTGTGTGTGTGTACCAACACTGGAGTTTGAACTCAGGACCTGGGCACTGGCCTTTAACTTTTTCACTCAAGGCTAGCACTCTACCACTTGAGCCACAGTTCCACTTCCTAACTTTTGGTTCATTAGAGATAAGAGTCTCACAGTCTTTTCTTGCCTGGGCTATCTTCGAACCTCAACCCTCAGATCTCAGCCTTCTGAGTAGTTAGCTAGAATTCTAGGTAAGAGCCCCCATCACGTAGCTCATTTGGGGATTGCAATCTGAAATAAATTGGGCATCGTGGGGCATATCTGTAATCTCAGCACCCTAGAGGCTGAAGCAGGAGAATTTTGAATTTGAGGTCAGCCTGGGTTACACACACACATTAACAAAAAAGTAACTGTGGGAAAATAAATATCAAATCTATGCATCCTGTGTTCTGTGGAAAATCAGTTCTGCTTTGTCTTGGTTGGGCCAAGTTAGAGGGGTTTGGCTTAAAATCAGATAGTGACCTTTTTGTTTTTGTTTGTTTTTCCTTTCTGTAGGCATACTCTATATGCCTTACCTGTTCTCCTATCAGTAGGACTTCCTCTAATTCAAGCACTCCTGTCTCTGCCTTCATCTTGCCCAAGTGGAAAAAAATTTCACTTTTTTTTTTTTACTTGCTACACTCATGCCTCAGCCTCCTGAGTAGCTGTGATTACAGGCATGTACTGTTCCGCCTGGCTTTAATTAAGGATCTTAATACTTGGCGTAAACTATATCCAACATTAGTTTTATAAATAATAGGCTAATTTTATTCTTGTTTCATAGGAAAATTGTTGTTTCTCTGATCAAGAAAAGAATGCCATGTTAAAGAATTTCTAAGCCAGTGGCTCACACCTGTAATCCTAGCTACTCATCTGAGGAAGCCAGCCTGCTCAGGAATGTCTGTGAGACTCATCAGACAGTTAACCACCAAGAGTCAGAAATGGTGCTGTGGCTCAAGTGGTAGAGTGCTAACGTTGAGCACAAAAGGCTCAGGGACAGTGCCTAGGCCCTGAGTTTAAGCTCCAGGACTGACATA
>NW_012267219.1:1849387-1850453 GCF_000151885.1 Dipodomys ordii
CTTGAGGCCCTGGGTTCGATTCCTCAGCACCACATGAGAAAAAAGCAAGAAGTGGTGCTGTGGCTCAAGTGGTAGAGTGCTAACGTTGAGCACAAAAGGCTCAGGGACAGTGCCTAGGCCCTGAGTTTAAGCTCCAGGACTGACATAAAATTTAAAAAGCAATTTTTAAAGGAATTTCGATATATTTCTCAAAAGTTGTTTGCTTCCTTTATTTCTTCTCCCTACTTCTTTGAGTTAACTTTAATTACAGTTAGTAGTGAGCTCCACACTCAAATTCATTCTTCCACTAGCAGGAATTGATTGAGCAATGAAGAAAATCTGCTTGTAGAATGGGAGCCTCTTTGCTTAGAGAACCAGCCCCAGCTGAACTTTGATCTTTTCAACAATTTTTGCCTGCACTACAATATTGCAGCCTTTGCATGAGGATGGAGCATGTAAGACTGGTGATTTGAGAAGCTATTGATTGTGCTATGAGATATTAAATATTAAGCTTGTCATCTCAGATTATTAATGCTTTACACAGTAAGGTCTTTTTGTTTGCTTGCAAAATGCCCGCCTAGTTTGAGTCAACTAGGTTTAGCCATCTGATTTGGGTAGCTGGAAATGAGGGGTTTTGTTTGTTTGCTTTGTATTGGTCCTGTGGCTTGAACTCACTGCTTAGAAGATGTCCTTTTTCTTTTTCATTCAAGTTCTGGCTGGAGCCATAACTTTACCTCCAGCTTTTTGGTGGCTAATTGGAAATAAGTCTTATAGCCTTTTCTACCCCAGTTGGCTTGGAACCTCGATCCTCAGATCTCAGCTTCCTGAGGAGGTAGGATTGCAGGCGTGAGCCACTGGTGCCTGGCTTCAGATGACTATCTAGCTGAAATGTTTGGAATCAGAAATGTTTCAGGTTTTGAATATTTTTCAGATTTTATCTTGGGGATGGGACCCAGTTTAATAGGTTTTTTTTGGGGGGAGGGTCCGGTCGTGGGGCCTGAACTCTGGGCCTGGGTGCTGTCCCTCAGCTCTTCAGCTCAAGGCTAGTGCTCTACCACTTGAGCCACAGTTCCACTTCCTAACTTTT
>NW_012267219.1:1851365-1853496 GCF_000151885.1 Dipodomys ordii
ACTGAGATGATCATGTGGATTTTTATTCTTTATGTGTGTATGCCAGAACTGGAGCTCAAGCTCAGGGCCTTGGATGCACTCTCTCTCTCCCTTCTTCCCTCCCTACTTTCCTCCCTTCCTCCCCCCTCCTCTCTCTCTCTTTGTCTCTCTGTCTCTGTCTCTCTCTGTCTCTCTGTCTCTCTCTCTCTCGTCGGTCATGGGCCTTGAACTCTGGGCTTGGGTACTGTCCCTGAACTCTTCAGCTCAAGGCAAGTGCTCTGTCATTTGAGTCACAGCGCCACTTCCAATCTTCTGGTGGTTAATTGGAGATAAGAGTCTCATGGACTTTCCTTCTCGGGGTGGTTTTGAACCAAAATCCTCAGATCTCAGCCTCTTAAGTACTTAGGATTATGGTGTGAGCCACCAGTGCCAGGCTAGATGCTGTCTCTTAATTTTTTTCCCTTAAGACTAGTTCTCAACCACAGAGAGCTACAGAGCCATTTGAAACTGTGATCTTCAGATCTTAGCCTTCTGAGTAGCTAGGATGATAGGCATGGGCCACTGACACCCAGCTTTTTTTTCTTTTTTGTCAGTCATGGGGCTTGAACTCAGGGCCTGGGTGCTGTCCTGAGCTTTTTCCCTCAAGGCTAGCACTCTACCCACTTCTAGTTCTTTCAAAGTAGTTAATTGGAGATAAGAGTCTTACATATTTTCCTTCCTGGGTTGGCTTCGAATCACGACCCTTAGACCCCCAGCCTCCTGCATAGCTAGGATTACAGCTGTGAGCCATTGGCTCCAGGCTTAGAGCTGGGTTTAATGTCTGCTGGGTGTGGTAGTTCATGTCTGTAATCCCAGAACTCAGGGAGCTGAGGTAGGAGGATCTCAAGTTTGAATATAGTCTGGCTACATTGGGAGATGCTGCCTTAAAATAATTACACAAATATGTAAGTACATAAATAACACATATTCCTGTCTGCCTGCTACCAAGCACAGTATGATGTACTTTGCCCAGAAGGTGGCAGTGTTGCAGTGTTTCCCTTAATAGTTACTGGGAGTTCAGTTTCCCATTGGAAGTACTTAATAAAGGGGAAAATTACATTCTGTCTGTAAACAGTCTTGAGGAATAACTATGTTTAGATATTGAAGATAAAATGATAAAATGAGGGCTGGGAAGATGGCTCAGTGGTAGAGCGCTTGCCTTGCATGCCTGAGGCCCTGGGTTCGATTCCTCAGCACCACATAAGCAAAGTATAAAAAAAAAAACAAAAAAAATGATAAAATGATTGATAAAATTAGTGCCTATCTCATAGGAGTTCTCAGGGAACAAGAGAAGGAAGTGGCATCTATAATGTATCTCACTAGTAGAACCCTTGTCTAGCTTGAAAGAGGTGTTGAGTTCTATCCCTGATCATCAACACTGCAAAATATAAATGAAATGGAGGTAGAGGCTGAGGCAGGATGATTGAGGTCCACCTGGGTTGCATACTATAGTCCTGTATTTTTTTGGGGGGGGGTCTGGTCCAGGGGCCTGAACTCTGGGCCTGGGCGCTGTCCCTCAGCTCTTCAGCTCAAGGCTAGCGCTCTACCACTTGAGCCACAGTTCCACTTCTGGCTTTTTTCTTTTTGCTTATATGGTGCTGAGGAATCGAACCTAGGGCCTCATGCATGCAAGGCAAGCGCTCTACCACTGAGCCACCTTCCCAGCCCCGGTACTGTATTTTTTAAAAGAATTTTTAAATTGTTATTATAAAGGTAAAATACAGAGGGGTTATAATTATATAAGTCAGGTAGCAAGTACATTTCTTTCTTTCTTTCTTTTTTCTTTTTGTCAGTCGTGGGGCTTGAACTCTGGGCCCAGGCAATGTCCCTAAGCTCTTCAGCTCAAGGCTAGTGCTCTACCACTTTGAGCCACAGTGCCACTTCTGGTTTGCTGGTGGTTAATTGGATATGAGTCTCACGGACTTTCTGCCCAGACTGGCTTTGAACTGAGATCCTCAGATCTCAGCCTCCTGAGGAGCTAGGATTATAGGTATGAGCCACTGCACCCAGCATGAGTACATCTCTTTTTGGCCAATGTCTCCCCTAGATCCTATCTTAAAAAGAAATGACTGCCCAGGCCCTGAGTTCAAGCCCCAGAACTGGGGGCGGGGGG
>NW_012267219.1:1855291-1857915 GCF_000151885.1 Dipodomys ordii
CCAGGTGTCCCAGTTGCCTAGGTAACGCAGGTACTGGGCGAGGTCTGTTCGCCGTCCAGGAATGGACCTTACAATTACCTTCTAAATATGTAATGAGAAGCCTAGAGGCATGGCTCAGAGGAAGAGTATTTACTTAGCAAGTACAAGGCTTTGAGCTCAAACTCCAGTATTGTGAAATAATAATATTAAAAACCCTAAATATATAATGAATCAAAACTCAGGTAGGAACTTGAACACCTAGTTTATAGGGTCTCCTAGCAACTATAATTTTCTATAAACTCTTTTGCTGTTTGCATGGTAGAAATATAACCCATAAATATTTCTATTACCTAAAAATGCTACCCACTGTACAAATTAAGAGTGGATAGTGTATACCTTCAATTCTAGTTCTCAGGACGCTGAAGCAGGAGGAATATGGATTTGAGACCAGCCTGGGCTACACAGTAAGATGCTGTCAGAAAAAGAAAGAAAGAAAGAGAGAGAGAGAGGGGGGGGGAGGGAGAGAGGGAGGAAGGAAGGAAGAAAGAAAGAAAAGAAAGAAGAAAAGAAGAGCCGGCCAGGTGCTGGTGGCTCAGGCCTGTAATCCTACTTACTCAGGAGGCTGAGATCTGAGTATTGTGGTTCAAAGTCAGCCTGGACAGACTTGTAGCCCTAATTTATTACAGGAAAAGCCAGAAGGGGTGCTGTAGCTCAAGTGGTAGAGCACTAGCCTTGAGCAAAAAGGAGCTCAGGGTCAGCGCCCAAGTCCAGAGTTTGGGCCCCAGGACTGGGGAAGGGGGCAGGGGAGCAGAGCCGAGCTTATGATAAATGATCAATAGGATTGTGGTTTGAGGTCAGCCTGGGAAAAAAGTTGGAGATAACCTCATCCCTATAAATAACCCAGGCAGTGATATATATATATATATATATATACATAAAATCTCACCTATGCGAGAGCATAGGTCAGAGGATCATGGTCCAAGGCTGGCCCTGGTCAAAAACTTGAGTCTCTACCTGAAAAATAAAGCAAAAAGAAACTGAAGGCCTGGTATAGTAGAAGAGAGCCTGCCCAGCAAGTGGGAAGCCCTGTGTTCAAACTGTAGTACCACCAACATTTTTTTTTTAAAGAATAATTTTGAAGCCGTGCGCCGGTGGCTCATGCCTGTAATCCTAGCTACTCAGGAGTCTGAGATCTGAGGATCACGGTTCAAAGCCAGCCCGGGCAGGAAAGACCGTGAGACTCCTATCTCCAATAAACAGGAGGAGGTGCTGTGGCTCAAGCGGAAGAGCGCTCGCCTTGAGCTGAAGAGCACAAGGACAGCGTCCAGGCCCAAAGTACAAGCCCCACGACAAAAAATAATAATAATAATAATAATAATTTTGGAAAAGATAATTGATGGTTTGCCTTTAGAGTCCTGGGGTTATTTTTGACCCAATGTGTACTTATTTATCTGATTATTATTATTATTATTTTTTTGGTCAGTCGTGGGGCTTGAACTCTGGGCCTGGGTGCTGTCCCTCAGCTCTTCCGCTCAAGGCTAGCACTCTACCACTTGAGCCACAGCACCACTTCTGGTTTATTGTTGGTTAATTGGAGATAAGAGTCTCATGGACTTTCCTGCCGGGAATGGCTTTGAACTGTGATCCTCAGATCTCAGCCTCCTGAGTAGTTAGGATTACAGGCATGAGCCACTCACACCAGACTTATCTGAATTTTTAAATAAACAAATAAGCTAGCACTCTACCACTGAGCCACCATCCCAATCCGAAAAGAGCAGATTTTTGTCCCAGGTTGTGAGATCAATAATTCTTTGGGGTTGTCTCCCTTTTCCTCATTTTCCAAGGAAGTCATCAAGGAAGGAGTTGAAAAAAAAGCCAGGGGACTGAGAAGATGGCTCAGTGGTAGAGCGCTTGCCTTGCATACTTGAGGCCCTGGGTTCGATTCCTCAGCACCACATAAGCAAAAAGAAAAATCTGGAAGGAGCGCTGTGGCTCAAGTGGTAGAGCGCTAGCCTTGAGCTGAAGAGCTGAGGGACAGTGCCCAGGACCAGAGTTCAGGCCCCACAAACGGACCCCACACACAAAAAAAGCCAGACTTCAATTTTGCAGTTTTAAAACCATCTTGTCATTCCACTTTTCACCAAAAGGGGGCAGGACTAAGCTTTGCTTTGTTGTTTGAGTCAATTTCCTGCCTTAGGAAGCTAAGGTTAAAGTTCATAGACTCCTTTTGATGGGTACCAGTGGCTCACTTGGCCTCTAATCCTAACTACTCAGGAGGCTGAGATCTGAGGATCACGGTTCTAAGCCAGCCCAGACAGGAAAGTCCATGAGATTCTCATCTCCAATAAACTACTCAGAAAAAGTCAGAATTAGCATTGTGGTAGAGTGCTAGCCTTAAGCACAAAGAGGCTGGGATTGCACCCAGGCCCTGAGTTCAAGACCTAGGACAGGCCAAAAAAAAAAAAAAATTTAAAAGCCAGAAGTGGAGCTGTGGCTCTAATGGTAGAGCACCAGCCTTGAGTACCATAGCGCTCAGGGACAATGAGTTCAAGCCCCAGTACTGGCACAAAAATAAATAAACCTTTTTTTTTTTTTTTTACTTCCTGAAACCACCTTTTCTTCCTTCCTTCCTTCCTTCCTTCCTT
>NW_012267219.1:1859890-1872466 GCF_000151885.1 Dipodomys ordii
CCTCTGTCTCTGAGCATCATGATTGACACCTGGGCTTTGGTGTTAAGAAGGTCCTGGGGGGGCTGGGAAGGTGGCTCAGTGGTAGAGCGCTTGCCTTGCGTGCATGAGGCCCTGGGTTTGATTCCTCAGCACCACATAAGCAAAAAGAAAAAAAGCCGGAAGTGGCGCTGTGGCTCAAGTGGTAGAGGGCTAGCCTTGAGCTGAAGCGCTGAAGGACAGTGCCCAGGCCCAGAGTTCAGGTCCCAGGACTGGACCCAAAAACAAAAACAAAACTTAAGGACAGGCCTACACCCTGAGTTCAAGCCTCACAACTGGAGGAAAAAAATTAAGAGAAGTATTGGGACTTTTTTTTTTTGCCAGTCGTGGGGTCTGAACTCATTCTGGGCACTGTCCCTCAGCTTTTCAGCTTAAGGTTAGTGCTCTACCACTTGAGCCACAGTGCCACTTCCAGCTTTTTCTGCTTATGTGGTGCTGAGGAATCGAACCCAGGGCCTCATGCATGCAAGGCAAGCACTCTTTCACTGAGCCACCTTCCCAGCCCCAGTATTGGGACTTTCTAAAATGCTCTAGTCTGAGATTGGCCTTCAGGGTAGTGTCTCTAACACTTAGGATCCTAACATCAATAAATTACTCTTGAAGTATATATGTATGTATGTATGTATATATGTATATGTATATATGGATGTATATATATGTGTGTGTATATGTATATATGTGTATATATGGATGTATGTATATGTATATCTATATATATATATGTATATATGGATGTATGTATATAAAGGGTCTCATGGGCTTTCCTGCCTGGGGCTCACTTTGAACTGCAATACTAGATCTCAGCCTCCTAAGTAGCAAGGATTATACTCGTGGCCATCAGCACCCAGCTAGCTTATTAACTAAGATATTTTTAAGTAATTCCTTCATTCCTTAATGTAGGAAGAAAACATAATACCTTAAGAAGGATATTTGAGGGCTGGGAAGGTGCCTCAGTGGTAGAGCGCTTGCCTTGTATGCATGAGGCCCTGGGTTCAATTCCTCAGCACCACATAAGCAAAAAGAAAAAAGCTGGAAGTGGCGTTGTGGCTCAAGTGGTAGAATGCTAGCCTTGAGTTGAAAAGCTGAGGGACAGTGTCCAGGCCCAGAGTTCAGGCCCCATGACCGGACCTAAAAAACAAAAACAACAAAAAAAAGAAGGATATTTGAATTGATCCAATAATCCCATTTCTGAGTATTTACTCATAAAATTTGAAATAAGTACTTACATTTCAAAAAGCTAGGAAAAAAGAATACAGTGGCACACATCTGTAGTTTTGGCACTTGGCTTGGAAGAAGAGAATCTCTTTAGTCCAAGAGTTTAAGGCCGGTCTAGGCAACATAGCTAGTCAAAATAGGAGGATTTATGAATGTTTTTACTGTAAGGAATAAATGATTAGGGTGGTAGCTCAAGCTTGTCACCTTAGCTTTTCCAGGAGTTAGAGATTGAAGGGTCATGGTTTGAAGCTAGCCTAGGCATAAGAAAGTTCTTGAGACTCCATCTCAACCAGTGGCTGGACATGGTGGTATGCACCTATCATCCCCAAAGTAAAAGCCTAGACTCACCTGCATAAAGCAATACTCTACCTCAAAAAAGAAAAATTTAGCTGGGCATTGGTGGCTGACCTTGGAATTCTACCTACTGAGGAGAATGAGATCTGAGGATCAAGGTTCAAAGCCAGAAGCCTATGAGACTCTTATCTCCAATTAGCCATAGAACAATATAAGTTGTAAAGATGCCTTTTTTTTTCTCTGTCAGTACTGGGACTTGAACTCAGGGCCTCATGCTCTCACTTGGCTTTTTTGCTGATACCTGGTGAGCTACCACTTGAACTATGCATCAGTCTGGCTTTTCTTTTCTTTTTCTTTTTTTTGCCAGTTCTAGAGCTTGAACTCAGGGCCTGGGCACTGTCATTGAGCCTCTTTGTGGCTCTACCATTTGAACCACAGCACCACTTCCCGCTTTTTCTGTTTATGTGGTTCTGAGGAATTGAACTCAGGGCTTCATGCATGCTAAGCAAGCACTCTTCCACTAAGCCACATTCCCAGCTCCCCAGTCCAGTTTTTTTTATAGTTAATTGGAGATGGAGTCTCCCTGACTATTCAGCCCCAGACTGGCTTCAAACCAAGATCCCCCAGACCTTCAGCCTCCTGAGCAGCTAGGATTACATGTGTGTGCCACCAGTACCTGTTATAAGCCACTCAGTTGGCTCCTACCTGTAATCCTAGCTACTCAAGAAGCTGAGATTTGAGGATGGTGGTTCAAAGCCACCTGGTGCACTAAAGTCCATGAGACTCTTATCTCCAATTAACTATAGAAAACCAGAAGTGGCACTGTGGCTCAAAAATGGTAGAGCACTAGCCTCGAGCAAAAAAAGCTCAGGGGGCTGGGAAGGTGGCTCAGTGGTAGAGCGCTTGCCTTGCATGCCTGAGGCCCTGGGTTCGATTCCTCAGCACCACATAAGCAAAAAGAAAAAAGCCAGAAGTGGCGTTGTGGCTCAAGTGGTAGAGCGCTAGTCTTTAGCTATAGAGCTAAGGGACAGCACCCAGGCCCAGAGTTCAGGCCCCATGACTGGACCTAAAAAAATTAAAAAATAAAAAAGAAACAAAAAGTTAAGCTGAGCATTGGGTGACTCATTCCTAAAATCCTAGCTACTCAGGAGGCTGAGATCTGAGGCTTGTGGTTCAAAGCCAGCCCAGGTCTCTAATTAACTACCCAAAAGTTGGAAATGGCACTGTGGTACAAAGTGGTATAGCACTAGCCTTGTGTAAAACAAGCTTAGGGCACACACAAACCCTGAATTCAAGCCCCAGGACTGGCACAAAACACAACAAAACAAAAAAGTTAAATTGACCACCCTCTTGAATAAGTTGTTCATGAGTAAAGTTTCTGTACAATTTTAGGGCCTAGGCGAACACATCTTCCAAGGGCTTAAAGTACAGCAAGGACAAGTGTGTCAGTAGATGATAAATGTCTCTGAGGGCAAAGCAAGAAATTTGGGGAAAAAAACCCCAGCATCACTGAAAGATGCTATTATTTATTTATTTACTCTTGTTGGCTGCTGTTCCCAATCTCAGTTGCAATTCCCACATTGAGCCTGTTCCCACCCTTCCTGTGTCCCTTGAGCTGAGCAGACACTTCCTGTCCTATTGGAAATGAAAGCTGGCGATTGGGGGGTGGATGTGGGTATGTGCCTTTACTCTGCAGAATGCTAGTATTGTCTGTTCTATTATCACAGCAAGAAAAAAAAAATGACAAGAAAACTAAGAGTAGAGACCAGGAGTTCATTTTAGGGAGAGTTTGGGATTCGTGTTCATTGTGATAAAGCAAATAGGTTTCATTTACTTCTGGAGAAGTCTTGGACCGATGGCAGCACGTCAGCCTTATACAGGGATCTGAAGGCCTTTATTTTATATCCCAGTCGACTTGGATTCGTTGGGGTCCTTGTTTATCATTCTTAGGTTTTTGATCTTCTGCAAGTTTCTTTTCTTGTTAAAACTGTGTCTCCAAGAGCTTTCCTTGGAAACTGTTAGAGGTGAGTCTTGTTGCCACTATGATAGGTTCTTGACTCTTTAAGTTCTTTCTTGGAAAAGTTTGTATTTTTCTCCTCTGTGATACATACGCTTTTTCAATATTCATATACTTTTTTTTTTCCAGCTCAGAGACGACTTGAAACAGACATACTGACTCTGTGAAATTCAGCTTGGCCATAAATTCCAAGTTTGGTGAGTTACTGGACTTTTTTCAGCTTTGTGGATCCGAAAGACTAGGAAATAGTGAGATAAAGAGTCAAATAAAGGCTGATGGGCCAGGGTAGAGTACTGACCAAACATGCACAAAGCTAGAATCATAGGCTCCATCCCCAGCACTGAGGGTAATGGGAGATCCAATAAGCTAGCTTCCACTTGCCAAAGAACTTGCTAGGCACTGAGGTTGATGGTATGGTTCAGTCTGAGAGTGCCTTTTTCCTAGGTGAATCTGAAATAGGAGTGTGGATTGGGATACTAGCCCAGCAGTGCAGCCCACGAGAAACAGAACTACCCAGGGTCTAAAATTACTTCCCATACTTTCTTTTTCTTTGCTCTTTGGAGGTACTCCCTCCCTTCTTTTCTCCCTTCCTCCCTCCCTTTTTCTCTTCCTCCTCCTCCTTGTCTCTCTCTCTCTCCTCTCTTGTGTGTGTGTGTGTGTGTGTGTGTGTGTGTGTGTGTATACCAGTAGTGGGGCTTGAACTCAGGGCTTTACACTCTCATTTGGCTTTTTCCACTCAAGGCTGGTGCCTATCACTTGAGTCACCTCTACTTCTGTTTTTTTTGCTGGTCAATTGGAGATAAGGGTCTCATGGACTTTCCTGCTCCCCTTGGCTTTGAGCCTCAGTCCTCAGCTCCCAACCTCCTGAGTAGCTAGGATTACAAGGCCTGAGTCTCCAGCACCTGGTTTGCTTTGTTTTTGTTCTTTGTTGGAGATCATCCTAAATGTAACGTAGGGGAATCCCTGAGCGTACCTTACAGCTCCCTCAGTAAGATTTTCTTCTATGATCTCAAAAGTATCTAAGGGGTTACTTTAACATCAAGCCTGATATCAGCTTTAAGGAAGTGGGGAGGAGTTTGTGGTCTTTTTATGATAATCAGAACTTGTTCAGAGAGGAAAGTGGATGAATTTCAAAGAGGTTAGACCTCAGAACTTCTTTTTGGCTTTAACTATGGAGCCTGTTGTCAGCAAACCAAAACAGAACATCTTGGGCATTAGGACCCAGTGGAGTGGCTTGTCCAGACTGTGAGTTAACTTCTCAGTGACGTACTGGAGCAGCCCTTGCTCATTCTTACCCACAGCACCCCCCCCATCTCCCATCTCTCTCTCTCTCTCTCTCTCTCTCTCTCTCTCTCTCCCTCTCTCTCTCTCTCTCTCTCGCTTTCCTCTCTCTTCCCTCCTTCTCTCCCCCCTCTGTTCTTCCCTCCCTCCTCTCTTCTCCCTTTCTCTCCTCCTCCTTCCCTTTTCACTCTCTCTCTCCTCTCTCTCTCTCTCTCTCTCTCTCTCTCACACTCTCACGATCTCTCCCTCCCTCTCTCTCTCTTCCTCCCTCCCTTCCTCATTCCCTCTCTCCCTCTCTCCCTCCCTCCCTCTCTCTCTCACATCTCCCCCAACAGTAAGGAGAAAAATGCTGCTATCAGTGACTTCCAGGCCTGGGATTTCAACTTTTGGCTATAACAAGAACAACAAGAAGGTAGGGGAAAGCGCTTTTTTTTTTTTTTGGAATGTAGCTACTTCCTCTTCTGGGGATCTGCGAGTGCCCTTGGTTTTAGCAGGCTCCTTGAAGAGTGGAGCCAGATTCCTCCCTCTCAGCGCCTCTCTCCTTTCCTACCAATTTTTTGGTGCTCTTCTCACCTGGTTCTGGAGTTTAAAGAATTTACAGTTTCAGTGTGTGGGACCTGAGAAGGCAGAGAAATTAAAACAGCAACAATGACAACGGAACAGCCTGAAAGTTTATATCTTTGTGCAGTGGAGTTAGTTTAATTTCCCACTGATGTACAATCTTCACAGGATGAGCAGTATGTCATTTTAGAATTTGTCTCCCCACCACCCCCCACGTGGGTTTTTATTTGTTTATTTCATTTTTACCTTTTGGGTCATTGTTTCTATTCTTCACGCTATCTTTTTTCCTTCCTACCTATACCACCAGATAGGCGAGATCGCGGGTAGTCAGTGAAATCTCACAGTTCACCAAGACCTGGGTGGGTGCTTCTCAACCAGAATACACCCCCCCCCCCGCCTTTACTCCCAGTAGCCCAAAGAAAACTCCGGAGGAGAATTGAGAAACTGAGAGAAATGCCTTGGGATTAAGGCAGAAAGCTCTGTGATTCTTTAGGTCTTTCTTTTGAGCTGGTACTTGGAGCTGTGCAGATAAGCCAGGCTTAGCTGGGATCCTTGGAGTCCTTACAATTAACCCATGGCTGCCAGAGGAGTTCTACTGTGGTTTGGCAAATGAGCAGTTCAGGGAGTGAGGGGACCTGCTTGCCCACATTTGCCAGGACACAGATTTGGTAGTTGCTTGGCGTTCCAGGGTACACAATCCTGATTAGAATAAACTATGATGCTGGAGCAGGAAGACTTTTTACCTACTGTTCTGGGTGTTGTAGTTGTTCCTTGAGGAAAAAAATGTGTATCAGTAGTTAGGGATTTAATTTTTATTGTTATTGTTCATCTAATATAATATTTGATAGTGGGAAAAGATTTCTGCTGCTTTCTCATGAACCTATAGGTACCATTACAGATAGAAACTCAAATATCTGATTAGGTCAATAGACCCAAATGCTTCCTGTTAGTTTTCAGCTGTTGGTTTGTATAGTATCCATTCTGTTGATGGCTTTAAGAAATAAAAGTCCATACATATTTTGTTGGTTACCAATATGTGTGTTTGTCCATATATCAAAATTCTTCCACCAACTATATAGGTCTTCCTCATGTATTATAACTATGCATCTGAAAGGGGACATTTCATCTATTCTCTTCAGATCTATATAGTTCTGTATAAAAATTTCTTTCTTCATTTTGCTTTTTTCCAAGTTTCTCAGATGACCTAGAACCAACTTAAATACCCATGCCCGTCCCCCACCCCCCGCCTGCCAATTAATTTTTTCTTATTTCAGGATTTCCTGTCTGTGAAAATATCTCACATCTCTTTTCTCTGCTCTCCAGACCCTTTCCTGTCTTGGAGTATGGGTAATGGTTAACCAGCTTCCAAATCTAGTCTAATAGAGGGACAGAAGCTATGAGTGTGGCCATAGGTTCAAGTCTCCTAACATTAATTGACAATCCAGAAAGTTTGAGGGAGAAGGCCGGCCAGGCAATGTTGGAACCTGTGGACAGGGAAGGAAGGGAAGGAGATACATGATTCCTACTATATTTGTACATAATTTTCTGGGTTCTTGATGCTGTGTCCACATTATTTTGAGGCTGTGTGTGTGACTGCTTGTGAATTTTGGCTGTATTAATTATTACATTGCTCTTTGTCTTGGTGCTAACATGTAGAGTTTAATGTGTTTGACTGTGTTGGAAGGTGTTTTGGATGCATTTATTCATGTAAAATAATGTGTGTGTGGGAGGGGTGCGGGGTCACTGTCCCTGAGCTTTTTTTGTCCAAGGCTTGGTGGTTAATTGGAGATAAGAGTTTCACAGACTTTGCTGTTTGGGTTGACCATGATCCTCAGATCTCAGCCTCATTCATAACTAGGATTATAGACTTGAGTCATGAGCACTTAGTCTGTTTATATAAATTGATGCATTTTTACCTAAGGCTAAAACTTTAAAATAACTTTCATTAGTTTAAGGTGATAATTGTAAGACATAGTTATTTCTAAATAAAACATAAAGAAGTTTATAAAATAAATCTTCCTTCATGTCCTTATGCCGATTCCAGTCCTCAAAGAAAATAACAAGAAATAGTCTGTCCAGACTGTTCTATGTCAGGACAGTTTCTATTTTGACAATGGCTAGTTTTCCATCTCTGTTAAAAATCTCTGTTACACAATAGACCAAGTATATGGAAGTAGAGTTTTGGCTCAAGCGGTAGAGCACCATCCTTGAGCCAAAAAAGTTTTAAGGATCAGTGCCTAGGTACTCAGTTCAAAACTCAGTACTGGTAAGAAAAAAAAAACAAAAACAAAAACACAAAACATTGTTATTGGGCCTAACTGAAAGGGTTCAGAGCTGGGGCTGGACCTCACCGGAGCACGTGCTTAGCAGGCACAAGGGCCTGAGATGGGCTCTGTCTCTGTACCTTTACTCTTCCCCAAAGAATTGAAATAAAAACTATACACATCTACTGCTTTCTTTAAATGAGAATTCTTACTGCATGATTTACTTCTGGCTATAGTCATCACCTCCAGTTTGTGGAGTAATTATAATATAATTATACTATAATTGCCAGTGATAACAGTTTGGAAAGCTGATATTTTACTTAACTTTAAAAAAGTAGGGGTTGGGAATGTGGCTTAGTGGTAGAGAGCTTGCCTAGCATGCATGAAGCCCTGGGTTTGATTCCTCAGTGCCGCATACACAGAAAAAGCCGAAGTGGTGCTGTGGCTCAAGTGGTAGAATACTAACCTTGATCAAAAGAAGCTCAGGGACAGTGCCCAGGCCCTGAGTTTAAGCCCAGGATTGGCAAAAAAAAAAAAAAGAGAGAGATTATTTTATTCTGAAACATGTTGGTATTTTTCTCTTTATGTAACTTCGCAGGGAAGGTGTTTTTCTGAGATACTTATGGCAGTCATACTTCTTTTGTTGACTGATAATATAGAAATGTAGTCAACAAATGTACTTAATGCTTAAAAAAATGCCCAATTCCCATTCATTTCTTTGGAATTAAAATAGTTGCAGAAGAAAGTAATGTAGCTTTCAAAAGGAGATTCTGCAAGATAATTTAATGTGCCATTTATTTTTATTTTTTTATTTTAATCATCAGTCTTAATGGCCTTCAGCTACTCTTGGTTAGTTGAGTCTGAATCCAGAAAGATTCATCCTAGCTTCTGAACAAAGTGTCTTGGGGTTTGAAGGGATTGCCTCAGTAAAGGGACTCAGTATAGGTGAGAGTGGAAGAGGAAATGTTTGGGACTGAAGGAATTTCATACTTGCAAAGGGTTAGCCACGCCTCCGCTGACATCATCTCCCTGGCATGTGTTATTATAATTTAACTCCTCCAGCATCAACAGTCATTTCCTTTGGGCTAAAAGAAAAGGGACTGCTTTTTATTTGGAATAATTACTTTCCCTTAGTATTTTGCAAAAAAAAAAAAAAAATCTTTTCTTTTCATAGGGGAAGCTTGAATTCAGGTCCTTACACATGTTTAACTTTCTTTCTCCTGGCTGGCACCCTACCATTTGACCTATACCACCAGTCTGGTATTTTGCTAATTTTAAGGTGATAGTCTTGAAGACTTTTTGCCTAGGCTGGAGTTGTTAGGATTACAGGAGTATAAACTACCAGCACTCAGCTTTTTTATTTTTATGTTTTGGGACAAGCTTACTAAACAGCCCAGGCTGATCTTAAGCTTGAAGTCTGTTTTTCTTGTTATCAGTGTACTAAAGACCTCTGTGGGGCACTAATGGAGACAGGACTGGTAGATTTCCATAGCCTCATTCCTTGACAAGCTTCAGTTGCCTAAGATTGTCAGGTTTATTGCACAGAGAACAGAAAGTGGCAAAACAATGTAGTATCATGTATGAGAGAATTTCCCATCTGTTTACAACCTTCCTAGCTAGCTCCCACCAAATCAAAATTAAATTTTATTTATTTACCTACATATTGATTCGGTCATTGATTTGTAAAAATTAATTAATTAATTAATTTTTTTGGTTGTGCGGCTTGAACTCTAGGCCTGGGTGCTGTCCCTCCGCTCTTCAGCTCAAGGTCCTATAGCACTCTACTAAATTGGGCCACAGCGCTGTCACTTCTGGTTTCCTGAGTGGTTTATTGGAGATAAGCGTCTCACAGACTTTTCTGCCTAGGCTGGCTTTGAACTGTGATCCTCAGATATCAGCCTCCTGAGTGGCTAGGACTATAGGCATGAACCACCAGCTTCTGGTCTCAGTTATTCATTGATGTCATTTATTTATGTATCTTATTTGCTGGTACTAGGGTTTGAACTCAGGCCTTACTCTCTCACTTGGCTATCATTTAGTTTAGAGATAGGATCTCCCGTGTAATCCAGGATGGTTTTGAACTTGTGGTCCTCCTGCTTCTGCTTCCTGAGTGCTAGGGTTCCAGGAATGCACCACCATACTCAGCTTTAAAGAACTTTTAAGTCTAACTTCTCATGATGATGTTATATGTTTTTTGGATTTGGGGTTTGTTTTTTGTGTTTGCTTTTTGTTTTGTTTTTACAAGAACTCTCCTTTGTTCACTCTAGCTTCAAATTCCTGGACTCAAGTGATTTTCCTTTCTTAGCTTCCTGAGGAGCTGGGACTAAAGTTACTTACCACTGGGTCCAGCTATCAGTGTTATTAGTAATATGTTGACTCAGGTGGTTGAAGTTTAGTGGTACTGTCTTACCACTGATCCCTCCTTCCCATTTTTAGTCCTAATTGATGCTCTGAATTCTATCTTTACCACTGTACTAAAAATCCCACACAATTTCATTGTCCCCTATTTTTCTTTTCTTTTTTTTTTTTTTTTTACCAGTCATGGAGCTTGAACTCTGGGCCTGGGCACTGTCCCTCAGCTCTTCAGCTCAAGGCTAGCACTCTACCACTTGAGCCACACACCACTTTTGGCTTTTTCTGCTTTTGTGGTACTGAGGAATCGAACCCAGTGCCTCATGCATGCAAGGCAAGCACTCTACCACTGAGCCACCTTCTCAGCCTCTGCCCCCTATTTTTCTACCTCTTACTCCCAGATAATTTATACCTGAGGCCAGAACAACAACAACAGAAAAACAAAACAAAACAAAACTACCAAAACAGTTTGACAGTTCCTCAAAAATGTTAAACACAGACCTAGGAATTCCATTCTTAGATTCAAACCCTTGCAAAATGAAAATACACCTGTACACAAATGTTCTTAGCAGCATTATTAATAATAGTCTCCTAATTGAAACTACCCAAGTCCACACCAACTGCTGACTGGCTGAATAAACTATAATATATACCTATGCTGTGGTCTGCAGTAAAGAGGAACAGAGTACAGATATAGCCACAAATCGATGAACATTGTATTTATGAAAGAAAGCCAGTCAAAAAGACTAAGTGTGATCCCATTGATATGAAATGTCTAGAACAAGCACATCCATGGAGACAGGAAGTAGATTAGTGGTTATCTACAGCCTGAGAAGAAGGGATGCAGGGGAAGTGGGAAGTAACTGGTAAAGAGTCTTGGGTTTCTTTCTGGAGTAATGAAAATGTTCTAAAATTTATTCTGGTTGTGGTTGCACAGCTCTGTAATTTGTACTTTTAAGGAGTGATGGTGTGAATTATGTCTCAGTAAAGTTGTATAGAAAGGGATGTGGGAAAGGAGCTAGAAGTTGAAGGAAGATGGAAGTGATAGTACTGGGGTTTGAACTTGGGGCATTGTCCTTGCGAAGCAGGTGCTCTACTGCTTGAACCACAATCCAAGATGGATTTGCTCTGGTTATTCTTTGATTTAGGGTCTAGCTTTTTATCTAGACTGCCAGTATTACAGTCTTCCTATTTATACTTCCTGCTGTAGCTGGAATGACCAACATGTCTAGCTTCTTTCTATTGAGATGTGATCTCTGAATTTTTGGTCCCCCCTGCACAGACTAGTCTGAAACTGCTAGCCTCCTGATCTTAGCCTCCCATGTAGTGGGGATGGAAGGTATATACCACTGTCCCTGAGTTTCTACCACTTGAACCACAGCCTACTTTTGGATTTTTGATGGTTAATTGGAGATATGAGTCTCCTGAACTTTTCTGCTCTAGCTGGCTTCGAACTATGAGCTTCAGATCTCAGTCTCCTGAGTAGCTAGGATTACAGATGTGAGCATCTGGAGCCCTGTTTATTAGACATTTTAAAGTTAAGATAACTAAAACAGATCTGCTTGCCTGTTTTTGCTCTCTCTTTCTTCCTGTCACTGACTTCCTTGATCTGTAAAACTTTACCAGCCAAGGCAGAAAAGCCTTTGAGACTCTCATCTCCAATAAACTACTCAGAAAAAGCATTACTACTCAGAAGCAAAACTACTCAGAAGTGGCACTGTGGCTCAATTGGTTGAGCACTAGCCCTGAGCACAAAGAGGTTCAGGGACAGAACCCAAGCCCTGAGTTCCAGCCCCAGGACCAAGCTTGGGGAATACCTTTACCAGAACAGTGGCTGTTCTGCCAAAGAAAAGGGCCAAATGGTATCACATGGCCCTTAAGGTGAAGGTGGGAGGGAAGGGCAGGAGCTGGGAATACACGCAGGGCATGTATTCCATGGCTTTAGAGCTGACAGAGGAGGAGGAAGGTGGATGCTGTAAGAAGAATTGCAAAGAGGTAGTGCGGAGGGGAGGGAGTGCCCCAAAGGCACTGGAGGACCTGGGAGGCCAGGGTGGATGACGAGGGGGGATGATGAGCTCTTCTCCTGTGGATGATGAGCTCTTCTCCTTTGTAGAGGACAAGGAAGCCCGCTGGGCGTCAGCCCTAGGGCTGGGGACTGAGGCTCCCAGAGAGTGTCATCAGAAGCTCTCACACGCTCAAAGGCACCCAGAGCAGTCCTGGGACTGCTTTGCTGGTACATACGTGTCCTCCAGCCATTCCCAGAAGAGATTTCTGGGGCATAAACTCAGAGCCTAGGTGCTGTCTCTTAGCTTTGTTTCCTTAAGGTTGGCATTCTACCATTTGAGCCATAATTCTACTAATGGTTTTTTGGTGGTTAACTGGAGATAAGAGTTTCATAGCTAGGCACTGGTAGCTCACGCCTGTAATCCTAGCTACTCAGGAGGCTGAGATCTGAGGAGCACGGTTCAAAGCCAGCCTGGGCAGGAAAGTCTGTGAGACTCTTATCTCCAATAAACCACCAGAAAACTGGAAGTGGTGCTGTGGCTCAAGTGGTAG
>NW_012267219.1:1873761-1882588 GCF_000151885.1 Dipodomys ordii
TTTTTTTTTTTTTTGTTGGTCGTGGGACTTGAGCTCTGGGCCTGGGTGCTGTCCCTCAGCTCTTCAGCTTAACGCAAGCACTCTACCACTTGAGCCACAGCGCCACTTCCAGGTTTTTCTGCTTATGTGGTGCTGAGGAATGGAACCCAGGGCCTCATGCATGCAAGGCAAGCGCTCTACCACTGAGCCGCCTTCCCAGCCCTTGTTAGCTTTTCAGTCTCTTTGTTCTTTGAAGTCACGTATCATTTATCCATTTGGTGTCTTGCTACTAAACAGTTCATTTGTTACCAGCTCTCTTTGCCTTGCAAATTTATGTCTTTTTCTAGACCTTTATAATAATTTTAGTAGGATCTTGGAAACTTTGGAGATAATTACCCATATTCAATTCAAAATCTCCTCATTCTTCAGCCCCCTCTAGTTTGACTTTTGTCTTGACTATCCTACTACAATAGGTGCTTCTAAATTGTTAAGTCTAACTCATATTTTTTTGTTTTTGGTGGTTGTGGTGGTACTGGAGTTTGAAGTGGGACATTGCGCTTATTAGGGAAAGCGCTCTACTGGAGCCTCACCCCCAGCCCTTTTGGTCTTCATTATTGTTTTTGGTTCAAGACTGGGACTAGAATTTGGTGTCTGATGCCTTTGCTCATTGATTGGCACTCTGCCACTTGAACCACACTTCCAACCCCTTCTTTATTTTGTTTTTTGTATTTGTCTGTTGTAGGGCTTGAACTCTGGACCCGAGCACTGTTCCTCAGCTCTTCAGCTCAAGGCAAGCGCTCTTCCACTTCAGCCACAGCATCATTTCCGGTTTTCTGGTGGTTTATTGGAGATAAGAGTCTCAGGGACATTCCTGCCTGGGCTGGCTTTGAACCGTGGTCCTCAGATCTCATCCTCCTTAGTAGCTAAGATTACAGGCATGAGCCACTGGCGCCCGGCTTCTTTATTTTTTTTAATAAGGTCTGAGTCAGCCTGGATCACATAGCTAGGATGGAATACTACATCCAGTTATTGCTTAAGATGAGGTCCCACATTTCTTCCAGAGGTAGCCTAAAGCCATCATCCTCCCCATCTTGTCCTCTAGAGTTGCTAGGATTACAGACATGAGCCACTAGTACCTGGTCTCCAACTGACTTTTTAAAAGTTTGGTCTTACAAACAACAACAATAACAAACAGGCTGGGAATGTGGCTTAGTGGTAGAGTGCTTGCCTAGCATGCCAGATGTCCTGGGTTCAATTCTTCAATACCATTTACACAGAAAAACCCGGAAGTGGCTCTGTGAGCGCTAGCCTTGAGCAAAAGAAGCTCAGGGACAGTGCGCAGGCCCTGAGTTCAAACCTCAGGACTGGCAAAAACAAAAAAAAACAACTAATTTTTTTTTTTTGAAGCTCTCTCCTGGTCCCATTGCCCTCTGTCCCTTCTCTATCCTTGTCAGTCACTGTGCCTAAACTCAGTGTTCACGGTGTTTATAATTTTTCAGGCCTTCTTGATTTCTCTCTTTAAATACACTTTTCACTAGATTTTACCTATTTTTCACTAGATTTTACCTATTTTTCACTAGATTTTACCTATTTTTATACTAACAGATTTATACATTATAATTGCTAGGCCAGATCTCTCTTCTGTGTATCCAACTGACTATTTGATATTTGCTCCTGGAAATCTCACTGGTTATTAAAACATAATATATCCCAAATGTATTGCTTCTTTTTTTTTTCTTTCTTTTGTCAGTCATGAGGCTTGAACTCAGGGACTGGGTGCTATCTGTGAGCTTTTTTGCTCAAGGCTAGTGCCCTACCACTTTGAGCCACAGTGCCACTTCCAGTTTTCTGGTGGTTAATTGGAGATAGTTTCATGGACTTTCCTGCCTGGGCTGGTCTTGAACCATGAACCTCAAATCTCATCCTCCTGAGTAACTAGGATTACAGGTGTGAGCCTCCAGTGTCCAGCTTACATTTTTAAAAAAATTATTATTATAAAGGTACAAAGGGGTTACAGTTTTAAGTACAGTAATAAGTACACTTTTTTTTTTTTGGTCAGTTGTGGGACTTGAACTCTGGGCTTGGGCATCGTCCCTGTACTCTTCAGCTCAAGGCGAGTGCTCTACTGCTTGAGCTACAGCGCCACTTTCGGTTTTCTATTGGTTTATTGGAAATAAGAGTCTCACAGACTTTCCTGCCCAAGCTGGCTTTGAACTGCGATCCTCAGATCTCAGCCTCCTGAATAGCTAGGATTACAGGCATGAGCCGCTGATGCCTGGCCTTCTTGTTGGACCATGTCACCCCTTCCTTTACTCTCTCCCAGTTTTTCCCTCATGTCCTTTCCAATAAGTTGTATAGTTCATTTTCAACAGTGTCTAGTACCACTGCTGCATTTGTTCACCCTTTGTCCCTTAATTTCTGTGCCCCCAGCCCTCCCAAAAGACAAATAAACAAACAAAAGAAAAGGAAAAAAATTCATTTCCCATTTCCTAGAATTCATTTTGATAAGTATTACTTTGTATGATCAGAGGCCCAGAGGTATTTCACCTTTGTGTTCTTCCCCTAAGAGTATCGTCCTTTGGTCTCCCGGTGTGTGAATGCCTACAGTCCTGTATAATTTATGATGTCTCAGTGTATTTTGGATGTAGCTTCCTCCTAAGAGAGAAAACATGCCCTTTTATCTTCTGAACTTGGCTTACCTCACTTAACATAATTTGTTCTAGGTCCATCCATTTCCCTGCAAATGACTGATATTATTCTTTCTAATGGCTGTGTGTAAAATTCCATTTTTTTTTTTTTTTTTGTTGGTCGTGGGACTTGAGCTCTGGGCCTGGGTGCTGTCCCTCAGCTCTTCAGCTTAACGCAAGCACTCTACCACTTGAGCCACAGCGCCACTTCCAGGTTTTTCTGCTTATGTGGTGCTGAGGAATCGAACCCAGGGCCTCAGGCATGCAAGGCAAGCGCTCTACCACTGAGCCACCTCCCCAGCCCATGAGCACATTTCTTATCAAGCATTGTAGCCTCCCGCTTTGTTTCCCCTTCCCATCCCTTCGTATCCTCCTCCCCCTCCCATTCCCCTCCCCCACCAAAGTTGTAAAGTTCATTTTTCGACATACTATGTTAGGTTTTTGAGGAACCTCTAGACTGCTGTCCAGAATGATTTTCTTTTTGATGCTAAGGATTGAACCAGGGCCTGGTGCATGCCAAGCAAGGACTGGACTACTGATCTACCCATGGAACTATCTCCAGGTCAGCCCTTGTTGGGGCTTGTAGAGAGGCCCTCTAATTTATCTGTGCATTTGAACGTCTGTCTTGCTGTAATTTATTCTTCCCATATAGACAAAGTAGTGTTTCCACCTAGATTTGGTAACTTTTCTAGTACCTAAATCATTCCCTGTCTACTATGTTGAGAATGAAAGCTTAGAAACACTTTAACTTTATGGCCGACAAGGTTCTGCCTACTTCTTTAGGCCTTAGCATACTCCAGCTTCACTGCCTTTTATTCTTGCTTCTATTGGAAGTCCCCAATAAGATAAGAGTCTTGTGGACTTTCCTGCCCAGGCTGGCTTCGAACCGTGATCTTCAGATCTCAGCCTCCTGAGTAGCTAGGATTTATAGGTGTGAGCCACCTGCGCCTGGCTTTGTATTTTGTTTTGTTTTGTTTTTTGTTTTTTTTATTGAGGCTAATTTGACAAAGTAACAAGGAAATCATAATCACATTGTAAAACTTGGAAAGAGAGATTAATGCTGAGAGTATAATAAAGCTTTGTGGAAATAGGTTAGCTTAGCCAGGTGTTGGTGGCTCATACCTGTAATCCTAGCTACTCAGGTGGCTGAGATCTGAGGATCACAATTGAAGCTAGTCTGGGCGGGAAAGTCCACAAGACTCTTATTTGCAATTAACCAGTAGTGGACCTGTGGCTCAAGTGGATGAGCACTAGCTTTGAGCACAAAAACACAAGGACAATGCCCAGGTCCTGAGTTAAAGCCCCAGATCCTGCACCAAGAAGAAAGAAAGAAAGAAAGAAAGAAAGAAAGAAAGAAAGAAAGAAAGGAAGGAAGGAAGGAAGGAAGGAAGGAAGGAAGGAAGGAAGGAAGGAAGGAAGGAAGGAAGGAAGGAAGGAAGGAAGGAAAGAAAGAAAGAAAAGAAAAAGAAAAAAATGAGGCTTATAGGTGGTGAAAGTCATTGGCTGTTCCACTTTAGAGAGAAAGCAAAGGACAGGATGTAGAGTTTGGGAGCCAAATGACCTGGGTCAAAAATAAGATTTTGCTCCATACTAATTATATAAATTGGGAAAGCAGTTATTCCTTTGAAACTGTTTCCTCATCCATGTGAAATACTTTTCTCTTTACCTTGTGAGGATTACAGTGGGTCACAACATACCCCAATCTAGGGCCTGGGTACTGAGATACCCAGCAAAGGTGAATTTCCCTCCCTTTGTCTGTCACTTGCCACATTCCTGAATTGACTTGTCTAGTGGTCTTCTTGATTTTAACATCAGTAGTCTCTATCTGTCTGTCTCTTTCTCATAGCAGTCCTGGGGCTTGAACTCAGCTTGGGCACTGTTTCTGAACTTTTCTGCTCAGGGCTAGGGTTCTACCACTTGAGTCATAGATCCACCCTGGCTTTTTGGTGGTTAATTGAAGATAATGCCTCACAGACTTTCCTGCCCAGGCTGACTTTGAATTGTGATCCTCATTCTCTTGAGTAGTAGCTAGGATTACAGCATGAGCCATGGGCACCCTGCCAGCAATCTCTTTTGAGAGGCTGGGTCAGGGATCTTTGTAGTTACTATGCGTTTTGATTATTGGTATGGTTTTGTGTCAGTGCTCTGTCTTTGAATTTTGTTTTCTGCCCTTTGGAGGCAAACCTTTTTGCATTTCTTCATAATATCTCTATATGGAATACAAAGTGCAGCCAACAATTTAGTTAAATAGATTATTTTCTCCCTATGTGATCATAATTTAAATGGTTGTTGAATGCATTCTTTTTTTCTTTTCTTTTCTTTTTTTTTTTTGGTCAGTTGTAGGGCTTGAACTCTGAGCCTGGGCGCTGTCCCTGTGCTCTTCAGCTCAAGGCAAGCATTCTACCTTTTGAGCCACAGCACCACTTCCAGTTTTCTAGTGGTTTATTGGAGATCAGAGTCTCACAGACTTTTCTGCCCGGGCTGGCTTTGAACCTCAATCCTCAGATCTCAGCCTCCTGAGTAGCTAGGATTACAGGTGTGAGCCACTGGCACCCAGCTTGCATTAATATTTATACTGCTATATATAAGATTCAACTTCAACAAATGAATTCCAGAAAAAAGAAGGAAGAGCAAGAAAGAGAGAGATAAATGGGAAATCTACTGATTAAAAAAGAGCAAATGGCTCACACCTGTAATCCTACTTACTCAGGAGGCTGAGATCTGAGGATTTAGGTTCAAAGCCAGCCCGGACAGGAAAGTCTGTGAGACTCTTATCTCCAAAAACCACTAGAAAACCTAAGTGGCACTGTGGCTCAAGAAATAGAGCACTCGCCTTGAGCTGAAGAGCTGAGGGAGCGCCCCCAGGCCCAGTGTTCAAGCCCCTTGACTGACAAAAACAAAAAACAAAAAAACCACACACACACACACACACACACACACAAAGTCACTTTGTAGTAAAGTCAAATAAAAACAGTGATTCCATCTTATCAGCCTAAGGTAATAAAGGTTTGCTGTTTACTATGTGATACCTGTTGTGGAAACAATGCATTCTTAGTTGGTTGTGGGCACTGACTGTGGAATTGCCTACTTACGTTTCTGTATGACTTCCCAGGAACTGAATTGGCTTTCACCTCCTTTCTTTGGAGTCCTCTGTTGATAGAACTGGCTTTTTGCATTCCATTCTCACTGTGGCAACCCTCCTAACCTCCAGCTTCTGCCCTGTTCTCAAACTTAGTTGCAGGTAATGTTTGGAGGACTTAGTGACATGTTTGGAAGAAACATCTCAAATGGCTCCCCAAGGAGAATCTCCAGATCATTTCAAGTTTGTATTGGTTTGTGATGGTAGTCCTAAAAAAGAACTATGTTTGTGAAACATCATTTATTGATCTTGTTGTTACTTTTGTGCGAGTACTGGAACTTGAACTCAGAACCTCGCACTCAGCATTCACTCAGCTTTCTTGTTTATAGTTGATGCTCTACCACTCGAGCCACACCTCCAGTCCAGATTTTTGCAGAATTTTCGGCTCAGACTGGCTTTGAATTTATTTAATTAAATTAATTTATTTGTTTATTTTTGCCAGTCGTGGGGCCTGAGCTCTGGGCCTGGGCGCTGACCCTCAGCTCTTCAGCTCAAGGCTAGTGTTCTACCACTTGAGCCACAGCGCCACTTCCAGCTTTTTCTGCTTATGTGGTGCTGAAGAATCGAACCCAGGGCCTCATGCATGCAAGGCAAGCACTCTACCACTGAGCCATCTTCCCAGCCCCTCAGACTGGCTTTGAATTTAAATTCTCCCACTCTCAGCCTCCTGAGTAGTTGGGATACACCACTGGTTCCCAACCAAAATCCCTGGTCTCTTCTAAGAAGTTATTAAAGTTTTAGGTGAATGCATATATTCTCTGATTGATATCAGGAATTGCCATTCTGACAGACATTTACAAATTGGTGGCATTGTTGATGGTTTCTGAGCATGGTTACAAAGCATGGGTTCATGTTTTCTAAAAATACAATGGCAAGCTGGGCACTGGTGGCTCACACCTGTAATTCTAGTTACTCAGGAGGCTGAGATCTGAGGATCACAATTCAAAGCCAGCCCAGGAAAGAAAGTCTGTGAGACTCTTATCTCCAATAAACTAACAGAAAACAAAAAGTGGCGCTGTGGCTCAAGTGGTAGAGCGCTCGCCTTGAGCTGAAGAGCTCAGGGACAGCACCCAGGCCCAGAGATCAAGCCCCCCAACTGACCCCCAAAAACAAAACAAAACAAAAAACATAATAGCAGAAGGGCTATGCTTACTTTGCCTGTCTGTGATACTTGGGGCTGTTGCTCTGTTTAGCCATAGCAGGATCAGTTTGGGTTTGGGTTTTGTGATGCCAGGCATATAAGCAGTGTGCTTCCGTTGTATGATTAATATTCCATTGTATGGTGCTTTCTTAAACTTACTCATTCTATCACTGATGTTCCTCACAGCCCCACAGCAGTCTTACACAAGCTTTTCCTCTCACTTCTCTGATTCATAGTTTCATTTCCTTTGTGTTCAGTGTTTTACTCTGAGTAGACATGACCTATTTCCAGGAACTTAGAACTGTTCTTTGCCAGAAGGAAATAAAACAAAAGATGGAGTCATTCAAAGAGCCTATTTATATGTGACTTAGCTATCTACCTGAGTTTGGATTCTGTCAGTATTTATGGATTTAAGAAAAAACAACAACAACTTGGTTCTGCTTAACAAAACCCAGAGGGACAGAATAGAGGGAGTGCTTGAAAATGGGAGTACCCATCCCCACGTTTTCAAATAACATCAACTTCTCCTCCCAGAAGCGGTTGGAGGAAGGAAATCCCATTTGCAGCAGGATTCATGGCACTGTTGAAGCTACATAGATCTGTGACAGAATCCTGCAGTGAACTGAGCTGTAGAGACTTTTGCAGTGATGAGGATTTTTATCCAATCATGAAGAAAGCAGTTTCACTGAGAACTTCTGGCACAAATTCTCTTTAATGTGAGTCTGTATGTTAGAATGGTTGGTTCTCACTCAGAGTTCTAAAAGGAAACACATTAGCCAGATGCTGGTGGTTCACACCTGTAATCCTAGCTACTCAGGAGGCTAAGACCTGAGGATCCTGGTTTTGAGCCAGTCTGGGTAGAAAAGTCTGTGAGATGCTTATCTTTAATTGATCACCAAAAAGCCAGAAGTGAGCTAGGTACCAGCCTGTAATCCTGGCTACTCAGAAAGCTGAGATCTGAGGATCACAGTTCAAAGCCAGCCTGGTCAGAAAAGTCTGTGAGACTTTTTTTTTTTTGTCAGTCATGGGGCTTAAACTCTGGGCCTGGGCGTTGTTCCTCAGCTCTTCAGCTTATGGCTAGCAAGCTTTACCACTGTCCTAATATGCTTCAGTACTTTTTTCCTTTGTATGGCTCAGTAATATTCCATTGAATGGATATGTTACATTTAAGTTATTCACCCATCAGCTGATGGACATTTGTATTAGTCTTTTCTTTTTCAGTACTGGGGTTTAAACTCAGGCCAGCTGTGAACTTCCTAGCCAGATGCTCTATCACTTGAGCCATGCCCACAGTCCTTTTTTGCTTTTATTTTCTAGACAGGCTTTCACACTTTTTACTCAGGTACAGCCTTATACTGTAATCCTTCTACTTATATTTCCCATGTGGCTGTGATTATAGATGTGAGCCATCATGTTCAGATGGTTTGTTCAAGGCCTAGTCTGATCTTAAACTGCAATTTTTATTTCCTTTATTTTCCCCAGTCACCAGTAGCAATAGGTTTCATTGTTCTGTTTTCAAACATACCGATAAGCCATTTCAGCTACATTTTTCCTCATTCATCCTCCATTAGCCTCTCTCCTTGCACTGATACCTGATTTATTTTCCTTTTTTTTTTTCTTTGTTCCAGTCCTAGGGCTTGAACTCAGGGCTGGGCATTGTCCCTTAGCTTTTTTCACAAGGTGAGTGCTCTACCACTTGAGCCACAGCCTTACTTCCTACTTTTTCTGAATAGTTTGTTTGTTTGTTGTTGGTCATTGTGCTTGAACTCTGGGCCTGGGCCCTGTCCCTCAGCTCTTCAGCTAAAGGTGAGCACTCTACCACTTGAGCTACAGGCCACTTCCAGTTTTCTGGTGGTTTATTGGAGATAAGAGTTTCACAGA
>NW_012267219.1:1882943-1883260 GCF_000151885.1 Dipodomys ordii
CACCTAGCTGAGTAGTTTATTGTAGATAATTATCTTGGACTTTCCTGCCCAGGCTGGAGATCTTCAGATCTCACCCTTTGGAATAGGATTACAGGTGTGAGCCACTAACACATAGTTCTTTCTCTTTTTAAAATTTCGAAGTGTGTATTAATGGTACTGAGGGGTTTCACCATCTATAACATGTGTGTATGTATAAATACCAGTTGTATCCATGGTAGCAAACCTATAATTTTCATGTTCTTTCTTTCTTCAGTAACCCTTGTATTCTTGTTTAAACAGTCCTGGCATTATAATACTTTTTTTTTTTTTATTTTTGT
>NW_012267219.1:1883310-1887060 GCF_000151885.1 Dipodomys ordii
TGAACTCTGGGCCTGGGTGCTGTCCCTCAGCTCTTCAGCTCAAGGCTAGTGCTCTACCACTTGAGCTACAGCGCCACTTCCGGTTTTCTGGTGGTTAATTGGAGATAGGAGTCTCATGGTCTCTCCGGCTCAGGCTGGCTTTGAACTGTGATCCTCAGATCTCAGCCTTCTGATTATAGAAATATTCTATCTTCGGAGCTGGGAAGTTGGCTCAGTGGTAAAGCACTTGCCTTGCATGCCTGAGGCCTTGGGTTAGATTCCTCAGCACCACATAAGTAAAAAGAAAAAAGCCGGAAGTGGCATTGTGGCTCAAGTGGTAGAGTGCTAGCCTTGAGCTGAAGAGCTGAGGGACAGTGCCCAGGCCCAGAGTTCAAACCCCACGACCAGACCCCCCCAAAAAAAAGAAAAGAAAAAAGAAATATTCTATCTTCATTCCCGGCATGGTGGCTCATGCTTATAATCCTAGCTACTTAGGAGACAGAGCTAAGAAAAAAGAAAGGAAGGGCTGGAAAGGTGGCTCAGTGGTCGAGCGCTTGCCTTGCATTCATGAGGCCCTGGGTTCGATTCCTCAGCACCACATAAGCAGGAAAAAAAAAGCCGGAAGTGGCGCTGTGGCTCAAGTGGCAGAGTGCTAGCCTTGAGCTGAAGAGCTGAGGGACAGCACCAAGGCCCAGAGTTCAAGTCCCACGACCGGACCCCCCCCAAAAAAAAAGGGGAGGCGAGGGGGAAGGGAGGGGAGAGAATCGAAGGGACATTCTCTTACCATGGCGAAGGGGTGGAGGGGTTCCCTGTCTCCACTTGGAGAGCAGAGCACATGGCTCGGGGCGTCTGGATTTGCTGATTCTCTTTTTGCTGCTGGTATCATGAATTGTCATCACCACCCCAGGACTAGAGTCACATGCTTGGGAGAAGCAGCTCTGTTTGCTCAAGTAGAGAGAAGTAATAGTAACTCCTGAAAGATGAGTAAGGTCATATCTTATTAAGTAATCTGTATATTGTGAACTCAGGAAGCACGATTAGAATGTAGGTCACCGTCGTCTTGATTATAAGGTAAGTAAAAGGTGCACTCATATGAGAGAGGTGAGAACAAACTGGCACAAACCTCATAGGAGTTTTTTGTGGGTTTTTTTGTTGTTGTTTTGTTTTGTGCCAGTACTAGGGCCTGAACGGAGGACCTTGTGCTCTTGTTCAGCCTTTTTACTCAAGGTTGGCACTCAACCACTTGAACCACAGCTCCACTTCCTGACTTGCAGCTTTGTTGCTGATTAATTGGAGTAAAAGACTTTGTTAAGGCTGGGTACCAGTGGCTCACAGTTGTAATCCTAGCTACTCAGTAGACCAAGATCTGAGGATCTCAGTTTAAAGCCAGCCCCTGGCAGGAAATTCTGTGAGACTCTTATCTCCAATTAACTACCAGGAAACCAGAAGTGGCACTATGGTTCAAAGAGGTAGAGCACTAGCCTTGAGCAAAAAGCTCAGGGACATCACCCAGGCCTGAGTTCAAGCCCCACGACTGACCAAAAAAACAAAAACTTATCAAACTTTTCTGCCTGGGTTGTCTTGAACCTCTGTCAACAGAACTCAGCCTCCTGAATAGCTAGGATTACAGGCATGAGTCACTAGCACCTGACTGGTAGGCTTTGATTATCACTGTAGATCTAGCAATTCAATAGAAATCTCAAGTGATTTATTTTTTCTTATGGCAGAATAGGGTTCCACCACTCGTAAGAAGCATATTCCACATTAATCAAGATTTTGTTTATTTTTTGTTTTTGTTTTTACCAGTCCTGGAGCTTGAATTCAGGGTCCGGGTATTGTCCCTAAGCTTCTTTTGCTCAAGGCTAGCACTCTACCACTTGAGCCACAGCAATACTTCTGACTGTTTCTGTGTATGTGGTACTGAGGAATCGAACCCAGGGATTCATTCATGCTAGGCTAGCACTCTATCACTAAAGCACATTCCCAGTCATGTTTCTTTTTTCTTTTGTTAACTACCCTAATTTTTACCATCACCCTCCCAAAAAAGAAAGGGAAAAAAAATCTAGAGATGAAATTAGTATCATGGGGGCTGGGAAGGTGACTCAGTGGTAGAGCATGCGGCCCTGGGTTCGATTCCTCAGCACCACATAAGCAAAAAGAAAAAAGCCACTGTGGCTAAAGTGGTAGAAGGCTTGAGCTGAAGAGCTGAGGGACAGTGCCCAGGCCCAGGCCCAGAGTTCAGGCCCCACAAATGGACCCCCCCCCCAAAAAAAGAAATTAGTATCATGCTTTATGCTTTGAATGCCAAGGGATACCTGGAGCATGAATGTGATATAATAACAAAATGCCCTCCTATACGAAGGGATGCAAATTTAGGTAGAATATTAGTAATCAAATATAAAAGAACAGAAAACATTAGCCGGGCACTGGTAGCTCTTGCCTCTAATCCTAGCTACTCAGACTGAGATCTGAGGATCAAAGTTTAAAGCCACTCTGGGCAGGAAAGTCTGTGACACTATTACTCCAATTAAGCACCAAAAATAGCTGGAAGTGGAGCTGTGGCTCAAGTGGTAGAGCACTAGCCTTGAGCACACAAGTTCAAAGACAGCATTCAGGCCCTGGGTTCAACCCCTGTGACTGACAAAACAAAATAAAACAAAAAAGCCAGGTGCTGGTGTCTCGGGCCTGTAATCCTAGCTACTCGGGAGGCTGAGATCTGAGGATCACAGTTCAAAGTCAGCCGTGAGACTCTTATCTCTAATAAACCACTCAGAAACAGGAAGTGGTGCTGTGGCTCAAGTAGTAGAGTGCTCACCTTGACCTGAAGAGCTGAGGGACAGCATCTAGGCCCAGAGTTCAAGACCCACAACCAACAACAACAACAAAAAGAAGAAAGAAACACTAAAACCTGATTATACCATAAGGATATAAACTGCTTTGATAAAAAATATCCATGTTTCAGACAGTCTGGCCTTTTATTGTTTTTGTTTGTTTGTTTGTTTGGTATTGTCTGTGTTTCCTTCTTTCTTTGTTTCTCTCCTTGTTTCTTTCTTTCTTGTCATGGAAATTGAACTCAGGGCCTAGCAACATCCCTAAACTTTTCTGCTCAAGGCTAGCTCTCTACCACTTTGAGCCACAGCTCCACTTCTGGCTTTTGGGTAGTTAATTGGAGATAAGAGTCTCATGAACTTTCCTGCCCAGGCTGTTTTTGAATCATGATTCTCAGAACTCAGCCTCAGTAGCTAGGATCAGGTATGAGCCACCAGCACCCAGCAGGATCTCATGCTCTTGCTTAGCTTTTTACTCAAGGCTGGTGCTCAACTAATTGAGCCACACCTCCACTTCTGATTTTTGCTGATTAATTGGAGATAAGAGTCTTAGATTTTTCTTTAAACCAGGATCCTCAGATCTCAGCCTTCTGAGTAGCCAGGATTACAGGCATGAGCCACTGGCACTCAGCTTTTATTTATTTATTTTAATAAACTTGGTAAAAATATATGGTAGAATGAGACAAGAGTTGTAACATCTATTTTTTTGGGGGGGGATGGGGATCCGGTTGTGGGGCTTGAACTCTGGGCCTGGGTGCTGTCCCTCAGTTCTTCAGCTCAAGGCTAGCTAGCACTCTACCACTTGAGCCACAGAGCCACTTTGGCTCTTTTTTTTTGGGGGGGGGTCCGGTCATGGGGCCTGAACTCTGGGCCTGGGCACTGTTCCTCAGCTCTTCAGCTCAAGGCTAGCGCTCTACCACTTGAGCCACAGCGCCACTTCCGG
>NW_012267219.1:1887110-1895879 GCF_000151885.1 Dipodomys ordii
TCTACCACTTGAGCCACAGCGCCACTTCCGGCTTTTTTCTTTTTGCTTATGTGGTGCTGAGGAATCGAACCCAGGGCCTCAGGCATGCAAGGCAAGCACGCTACCACCTTCTCAGCTCCTATTTTTTTTTTTTAACCAGTGCTGGGGCTTGAACTCTGGGCCTGGACACTGTCCCTGAAGTTCCTTTATTCAAGGCTAGTACTCTACCACTCAAGCCACAGTGCCTCTTCTCGCTTTTTTGAGTTTATTGTTTATTGGAGATAACAGTCTCATGAATTTTCCTGCCCTCTCTGCCTCCTGATTAGCTAGCATTACAGGTGTGAGCCACTGGTGCCCAGCACCACCATGGACTTAAGAGTCAGACATTCAATTGTGTTCTGTAGCACCTATGTGAAAACAGTCCATTGAAGCCAAAATTCCTTTTTTTTGTTGTTGTTGTTGGTTGTGGGTCTTGAACTCTGGGTCTGGGCGCTGTCCCTGAGCTCTTCAGCTCAAGGCAAGCGCTCTACCATGGGAACCACAGCACTACTTCTGGTTATCTGGTGATTAATTGGAGCTAAGAGTCTCATGGACTCCTGCCCAGGCTGGCTTTGAACTGTGATCCTCAGATCTCAGCCTCCTGAGTAGCTAGGATTACAGGTATGAGCCACCAGCGCCTGGCAAGTTCCTTTTTTTCTAAACCGTTCACAAGTTTCTGTTAGCCTCATTATGCCTGGCAGATAGGTAAGACAGTTACATATTTTCTTCCTCTATGCCAGAGGGGTTCTTGTAGTTGTCTTTTTTCATTTCCTTATTTTCCTGTCGAGTCACTACTTTTAACACTTGGTGTCATCTTTTGCCAGGAGCTAGGCACTTCCCCCGTGTCTAGCCTCCAAATGTACAATCTCTGACCTTCTGTTCTCTGTCTCCTGCAGCCATATGTGTCATTGGCTCAGCAGATGGCACCTCCGAGTCCGAGCAACAGCACTCCTAACAGCAGCAGCGGGAATAACGGGAACGAGCAGCTGAGCAAAACCAACCTGTACATCCGGGGACTGCAGCCAGGCACTACGGATCAGGACCTTGTTCGATTGTGTCAGCCGTAAGTTTCAGGACACTCGCTTCCAGGGACAAAGGCTCTGCTGAAAGCCTTCGTGCTGTGCTTACGACCCACAGATGCCATGAGATGCCTTAGCCTATCCCTTTCAAAGAATTCGGAGCTGGGTGTGGCGCACCTGTTATTTCAGTACTTGGGAGGCAGAGGCAGGGAGATCATGAGTTTAAGGCTGGCTTGGGCTATGTAACAAATTTGAAGCCAGCCTCAGGTATACAGTGAGATCTGCCTTAAAAAGAAAAAAAAATTCTTGAAAGGGGCGCCGGTGGCTCAGGCCTGTAATCATAGCTACTTAGGAGGCTGAGATCTGAGGATGGAGGTTCAAAGCCAGCCCTAGCAGGAAAGTCTGAGACTCTTTTTGTTTTTTTTTTTGGTCATGGGGCTTGAACTCTGAGCCTGGGCACTGTCCTTCAGCTCAAGGTTAGTGCTCTACCACTTGAGCCACAGGGCCATTTCTGGTTTTCTAGTGGTTTATTGGAGATAAGAGTCTCACTGGAGCCGGGCGCTGGTGGCTCACGCCTATAATCCTAGCTACTCAGGAGGCTGAGATCTGAGGATCGCGGTTCAAAGCCAGCCCGGGCAGGAGAGACCGTGAGACTCCTATCTCCAATAAACCACTAGAAAACCGGAAGTGGCGCTGTAGCTCAAGTGGTAGAGCGCTTGCCTTGAAGAGCTGAGGGACAGCGCCCAAGCCCAGAGTTCAAGCCCCACGACGGACAAAAAACAAAAAAAAAGAGTCTCACTGGACTTTCTTGCCTTGACTGGCTTTGAACCAAGACCCTCAGATCTCAGCCTCCTGAGTAGCTAAGATTACAGGCGCTTGGCCACTGGGCTTGGCTTGTGAGACTCCTATCTCCAATTAACCACCAGAAAACTAGAAGTGGTAATGTGGCTCAAAGTGATAGAGTGCTAGCCTTGAGCAAAAAGGAGTTCAGAGATAGCACCCAAGCCCAGAGTTCAAGTTCCAGGAGTGGCAAAATCAATCAATCAATCTTGTTGTTGATATGTATATTATTATATATACCACATATATATATATACATATATTATATATACATGTATATACATGTGTGTGTGTGTGTGTGTGTGTGTGCGCGCGCGCTAGTCCTGGGGCTTAAATTCAGGGCCTAGGTATTGAATAGTGCAAAGAGGTAGAAATAAGGACTGTGTACAGTTATCATCTATTATAACTTTGTGTGTATGTTGCATGCGTGCACACGTGCTTGTACATGAATGCACATATACATGCACATGCCAGTACTGGGCCTTGAATTCAACACCTTGAGCTCTGACTTAGCTTTCTTGCTCAAGGCTGATGCTCTACCACTTGAGCCACAGCTCCACTTCCTGCTTTATTTGGCAGTAAATTGGAAATAAGTATCTCATAGACTTTCCTGATCAGGTTAGCTTCAAACCATAATCCTCAGATCTCAGCCTCCTGAGTAGGTAGGATTGATTACAGGCATGAGCCCCACCCCCACCCCCTACCCCTCACACCAATCTTTGAATTCCTTACTATTTATTGCAATAAACATAAAATTAACTAACTAAAAAAAAAAATCTTGTCACTCCATAGGGTAGAGAAGAAACTCAGTTTGATTTCTTTTTGAGACTTCTACCTTGTCCATCTGAGAGCAATGAAGGAATGGAGAAAGGGAAGGAAGGAAGGGAGGGAGGGAGGCCCAAAAACTGTCTGTGGAGGAGTAGGCTGGTAGCAGGGAGGCTGGCGGTGCTTGGTGCTTGTGAGCAGATGAGAGGAGGCAGGCTGGATGGCCAGCAGTGAGTTAAGAGTCTAAGAAGGGTGTTATTTCCATGAGCAGAAGGACTTCCTGCCTTTGTCCCAGTAGTCTCTTCCGGGGCTGAAGAGGTAGTGTGGAGAGGAGGGAGGAGTAAATGTTGTTGGATCCTAAACTCTGGTGCACCAGAAGAAGAGGCGAGGTCTGGGCCTGGAGCTCCTGGTTCTCTTGGAGGGGTTGCTCCTTCGGTGGAGGAAGCAGCAGTCACCCAGCTGTTGCCAGCTGCAGTGGAAATTCTGAGCTCCAAGTCTCAGGCTGCTAGACCACAGCAAGCTCCACCCTGGGGCCTTGACGGGGATAGCAGCATGCTCGTCCTCTGGCCTGCAGTCAGACTTCTCCTGAGTCCCTCCTCTTGCCTAAATTTGGGAAGGAATCCAAGAATGTAGGCCAGAAGGGCCAAGATCTCCACATCTACCCCACCCCCACCCCACCTCCTTTTCTTGTGCTCTTTTCCCAGCTGCTGGGCCTTTGCCTGGTTTATGCTGTCTAATCCTTTGGGTCACAGAAGCTCCACTAAAAAAGTCAGTGAGAGACTGCCAAGGAGTAAAAACAAATCAATCAGCCGAGGGCCTTGAGGGATAAGAGGAGAAGATGGGAGGGGGGAAACATGCTTGTTTGGGTTCTTGGTCTCAAATTCAGTTCCTGCCAACAGTTTCCAGTTAGCTCTTGTACTTTTGACTTTGTTAGTGTTTTCTGCTCTGTCTCTTTAATATCTTCCCCCTCCCCTCTCCCTCCTGTTCCCACTCCCTTGCTGGAGTGAGGAGACTTTTTTTCCTGGTGGAACACCTCTCATCTAACCCCTCACCCGGGAGTCCCCACTACTCAAGGTTTTGGAGGCTGTGCTTGCATGAAAGCAGAATTTCCAAAAAGTTGAAAACCGTGACTCACAAATTTAGAGAGGACAGATGTCAGAGATTGCGGAGCACTGAGGCAACCAGCAAGATGAAAGAAACAGGTTCAATCACTGACGAAAAAATGTTGGAAGAAGATTGCGAATAGATACAGAAACTACTTCATGTCCACCAGCCTTTGGAATTGGGTGTATGTATGTCTGTGTGTGGTGCTGAGCCTGGACCCCCAGGGCCTTATACGAACTGTAGGAGTGCTCTGTCACTGAACTCCACCAAGGCCTGGGATTAGTTTCTCCAATGAAGAGAAGCAATTTGCATTTGTGTTGAACAAAAATCTACAAGTCAACATGTATCTTTACCAAGTCTGAGTCTTAATGTGTAGTGAGTAGATAGTAATCAAGTAAACATGAAGAAAATGAAATAAAGTAAGCACACCTTACTCTTGAATGCATTATATACAATTTTGACCCAGTATAAATATAAGAAATAAAACTCAAAGCTGGGCACTGGTGGCTCATGCCTGTAATCCTAACTACTCAGGAGGCTGAGACCTGAGGATCACAGTTCAAAGCCAGCCCTGGCAGGAAAGTCCTTAATACTCTTTTTTTTTTTTGTCGGTCATGGGGTTGAACTCTGGGCTTGGGCACTGTCCCTCAGCTCTTCAGCTCAAGGCAAGCACTCTACCACTTGAGCCACAGCGCCACTTCCGGTTTTCTAGTGGTTTTTATTGGAGATAAGAGTCTCACGGACTTTCCTGCCCGGGCTGGCTTTGAACCGTGATCCTCAGATCTCAGCCTCCTGAGTAGCTAGGATTACAGGCATGAGCCACCGGCGCCCGGCTGTCCTTGATACTCTTATCTCCAATTAACCACCAGAAAACCAGAAGTGGCACTGTGGCTCCAGTGGTAGAGTGCTGGCCTTGAGCAAAAAGAGCTGAGGGACAGTGCCCAGTCCCTGATTCAAGCCCTATGACCAACAAAAAAAATGTCACAGATGTGTTCCTGACTAGGCTGGCTTTGAATCAGGATCCTCAGATTTCAGCCTCCTGAGCAGTTAGGATTGCAAGTGTGAGCCACCAGTACCAGTCCCAAAACAACTTTTAAATTCCCCAAGTAAATATCACATAGCTCAGGTAATGTGTAAAAACTTTCACTGGGTCTAACCTTGTGATCTACTTAGTGCTGCTCTGCTTTTAATTTTGTGAAAATCTGCATCCCCAAAAGGCTAATGGTGCCCCCAAAAGCAAGGTGAAAGTTAATTGCTTAATTTAAATGCTGGAGTGAAAATTGGAGAGTTGTGGAAAGGTGGCATCTCTTCAGCAGAAGGCAGGAAGCCTTTTGGGGAAAATGAAGCAAGCATCTGTGGTGCGGGACTGAAGGCTGCGTCCTGAGCAGATCCAACAGCCTTCATATTGGAGCCACACTTGCCTACTAAGAGTCTATTCTTGGAATGTTCTACCATGACACTGAAAAAATGTGCAGACCTTCTTTGGCCTTTTTCAGGTTTTAGATGATTATTTTGTCATTCACACTCATTCACACTTACTCTTCTCTGGAAATTTCCTCACTGACACAACAGAGGTCTGCTAATCATCGAGGCATCCCTCAATCCAATCAAGTTGACAACCAAGATTATCCACCACACCATCCTTAATATAACTTTAATCAACCAAAGGTAACTACAAGAAATATAGTAACTAATGGCAAGCATTGATGGGTCAGACCTGCAATCCTACCTATTTGGAAGACTGAAATCAGAAGTATCGTGGTTGAAGGCCAGCCTGTGCCAAAAAGTTCTTGAAATCCCTTCTCAGCCTATAGCTTTGCACTGTGTCATGGCTGCCTGTAATCCCACACTGCTTGGGAAGTGGAGCTTGTAAGGATCGAAGTACAAGGCCAGCCAGGCAAAAGAGCCATAGAGAGAGACTCCATCTGTGTGCCGGGAAGCAAGCTGGGGGCAGTGGTGTGCACCTGTGATTCCAGTCATTTACTTAGGGGAAGCCTAAAAATTGACTGCCTGTGAACAGAGACAGGCCTGGAATTGATCCAGATGGTTCATCTGCATTCTATCCTTAGTCTCTCCCCAAGATCATCCTTTTCCTTCTCCTTCTTTTAGATATGGCAAGATTGTGTCCACGAAGGCCATCCTGGACAAGACCACAAACAAGTGCAAAGGTGAGAGGATGCTGCTCTTGCTGATGGAGCCCCGGTGAGGGAGGACATCGCTGCCCTCTGTCCTTTGCTGCTGAGTCTGAGTACCTGGTGCCAGAGAGAAGGCGCTGAGGTTTCCAGGCTTAAAATACTAGTAGGTATTTAGATCCATTAGTGACCAGATGGCTTGAGCTGGAAATACTGTTGGAGTCCCAAGGCCAGAAGCCGCCCCAGAGTTGCTCAGTCTCTTGGGCTGGCTTTAGAACTCACACTTCCCAATAGTGTTGATGGAAGTGGTAGATGGGATGGAGATCCTTTCTACCTAGCAATATAAACACCTTTTGGTGGAAGTGGAAAGATGTCTCGCTAGGTGATGTTTTCCAAAGACACAGTTGCATGAGAGTTTCGAGCAGGTCTCAGGGAGGCTGGGAGGCCAAGAAAGAACTGAGGTTCAGTGGGAAGCACTACTTCCAGCGGGCGTCTGGTCATCTGCCTGGAAAGGCTGCGTTCCTGGTGTGACTAGCACTTCTGGGGTGTAGATAGAAGAGATATCTAGGGTTCTTTTAATAGTATGGAGGTGGCTGGGGCTGTGGAGTATCAGAAAGCCTAGTAATCCTAATTACTCAGGTGGCTGAGATCTGAGGATCATAGTTCAAAGCCAGCTTGGGCAGAAAAGCCCTTGAGACTCTTACCTCTAATTAAACAGCAAAATGCAAGAAGTTGAGCTGTGGCTCAAGTGGTAGAGCCCCAGCCTTGAATGGAAATAAGTCAAGTGGCCGAGCACCGGTGGCTCATGCCTGTAATCCTAACTACTCAGGAGGCTGAGATCTGAGGATCACGGTTCAAAGCCAGCCCAGGAAGGAGAGTCCATAGGACTCTTATCTCCAATAAACTACCAGAAAACCGGAGGTGGTGCTGTGGCTCAGATGGTAGAGCACTAGCCTTGAGCTGAAGAACTCAGGGACAGTGCCCAGGACCAGAGTTCAAACCCATGACTGACCAAAAAATAAATAAAGAAGTAAAAAGAAGACAAAAGAGGAGGAGAAAGAAGAGGAGGAGGAAGAAGAAGAGGAGGGTGGCCTAGTTCCTGAAACCTCAGATTTTTAGGGAGAAGGAAAAAGGCAAAGATACTACCAGAACTTCATTTGTTCCCTTGGAATTCCTAGCCAGAAGGAGGACCAAAGCTCAGAGTGGGAGGCATGCAGAGACAGTCACTGAAACCCCCTAATTCTCTTTCTCCCTGTCACATCCCATACATGGATTCTAACTTTTCCTCTGTCTCCTGAAAAGCCTGGGCCTCCTACCTTGCTCACACCTCCCCCTCCTTGTGCTGTTTCCCTGTTCCAGGCTATGGCTTTGTGGATTTTGACAGCCCTTCAGCAGCACAAAAGGCTGTAACCGCCCTGAAAGCCAGCGGTGTACAGGCCCAGATGGCAAAGGTAAGGTGCCACCAATGTCTGTCCCTCACCCCCCACCCCACCCCAGGGACTGCGCTCAACACCCAGGCCCCAGGCCCAAGGCTTCTTCTACATGCACAAGCATATGAAATTGATAGGCCAGGGCTGTCTGCAGTGCTTTCTGACAACATCTAACCACAGATAGCCCGAACCAGGGGCCCCTGATCCCCAGGGCTGCTGGAGGAAGATGGCATATGCAGTCTGTGGCTGTAGCTCTGTCCGAAGTGTGTGTCCTTCTCATCTAGCAGGCAGGAGGCTTAGCCTCTGGCAGCTGCTCCTGCTGCCTCCACCCTGGCCCCACTTCCCTACCACACAGATGGTGATAGTTTTGCAACGTTCCCTGCACAAGCCAGTTGTGCAACTCAGAGGTTCAGAACAATATTAGCCACCTCCCAACTCAGCCTCCTGCAGGGGCGGTGCCTGGGCTGGGGAGGGGGAATTGGAGCACTAGTTCCTCTTCACTTTTGTCTGCGCTGGCCTTTCCAGCCAGAGCACAGAAAAGTAGAAGCTTCTCTTTCCCTTCTCCATTTAGATGGGATTGTTCCAGGTACTCTGAAAAAAGCTAATGAGGGCAGCCACCCTTTCTGTAACAATTAAAAAAAAAAAAGCAACCTTGAGGAGAAAGAAGAGGGCCTAAGGATGCTGTGATCACTGGAAGGAAGAGGCATGCTTCAATTCTTCCTTCTTTCCTTCCTTTTTTTCTTTCTTTCCTTCCTTCTTTCCCTTTTCTCTCTTCCCTTTCTTCCTTCTTTTCTTTCCCATTCCCTTCCTTTCCCCTCCACTCTCTCTCCTCCCTCCCTCCCTCCCTTCCTTCCTTCCTTCCTTCCTTCCTTCCTTCCTTCCTTCCTTCCTTCCTTCCTTCCTTCCTTCCTTGTCAGGCTTGGGGACTTGTATTCAGGGCCTGGGTGCTGTCTCTTAGGGTTTTTTTGCTCAAGACTAGAACTCTACCACTTGGGCCACAATTCTACTTCTGGATTTCTGGTCATTAATTGACTTTAAACTTCAGTCCTCAGATCTCAGCCTTATGAGTAGCTAAGATTATAGGTGTGAGCCACCAGAGCCCAGCTCAACTCTTAAAACTGAGGAGCTTCTGGGCTGGGAAGGTGGCTCAGTGGTAGACTGCTTGCCTTGCATGCATGAGGTCCTGGGTTCCATTCCTCAGCATCACATAAGCAGAAAAGGCCAGAAGTGGCGCTGTGGCTCAAGTGGTAGAGCACTAGCCTCGAGCTGAAGAACTAAGGGTCAGCGCCCAGGCCCAGAGTTCAGGCCCCACAACCAAATAATAAAATAATAATAATAATAATAAATAAATTGAGGAGCTTCTGCCCTTGCACACATTCTGCCCCTTCTAGAGTATAACCTTTGGCCACAGCTCAGATATTTAGAGGCTCAGAGTACCATCCAGGTGACCCACTGAGTTGT
>NW_012267219.1:1897198-1899314 GCF_000151885.1 Dipodomys ordii
AGAGTTCAGGCCCCACGACTGGACCAAAAAAAAAAAAAAGATACCAAGTCAGTGGTCAGAAATATTCAACTGTAAGTGCTCATGTCATTTTTATTTTTGGCAATATTGGTGTTTAAGCTCTGGGCTACTCATTAGGTAAGGCTTCTACCATTTGAGAGCCACACTCTCAGCCGTCTTTGCTTCAGTTATTATAATTATTTTTTCTTGGTCGTGGGGCTTGAACTCAGGACCTGGGTACTGTTCCTGAGCCTTTTGTTCCAGGCTAGCACTCTACTACTTTGAGCCACAGCACCACTTCCAGTTTTCTGGTGGTTAATTGGAGATAAGAGTCTCATGGAGCTGTGTGCTGGTGGCTCACACCTGTAGTCCTAGCTACTCAGGAGGTTGAAATCTGAAAATCGAGGTTTAAAGCCACCCAAGGCAGGAATGTCTGTGAGACTTATCTCCAATTAACCACCGGAAAACCAGAAGTGGAAGTGGTGCTGTGGCTCAAGTGGTAGAGCGCTAGCCTTGAGCTGAATTGCTCAGAGACAGTAACCAGGCCCAGAGTTCAAGCCCCAGGACCAACAAAAAACAACAAAAAAGAATCTCACAGACTTTCCTGCCAGGGCTGGCTTCAAATAGAGATCCTTAGATCTCAGCCTCCTGAATAGCTAGGATTATAGTCATAAGCTAAGCTCTATAATTATTATTTTTATCAATCACTCAGGCTTGAAGTCAGGGCCTGGATACTGTCCCTTTGTTTTTGTTTTTACAGTCCTGGAGCTTGAACTCAGGGCTTCGGTACTGTCCCTGATCTCTTTGCTCAAGGCTAGTGATCTACTGCTTTGAGCTACAGCTCCACTTCCAGTTTTCTGTTGGTTAATTGGAGATAAGAGTCTGATGGACTTTTCTGCCCAAGATGGATTTGAACCACGTTCCTCAGATCTCTGCTTTCTGAGTTGCTAGGATTACAGGTGTGAGCCACCAGCACCCAGCTTGCTTCAGTTACTTTTCAATCAGGATCTCCTGACTTTGCCTGGAATGGCTCAGACTGCAATTGTATTTATGCTTCCCAAGTAGTTGGAATGGCTTCGAATCACGATCTTTATATCTCAGTCCCCTGAGTAGCTAGGATTTCAGGCATGAACCATCCTACTGATGCTTGGCTTTGGCCTTTGTTCCTTTGATCCAGACTTAGACCCAACCAGAACAAAATAAATACATATTTCTTTAGCTAAGTAATTTTTCCATCTGTTACCTCATTTATTCTTTACAACCCTGTGAGGTAAATATTCTCTTATTTTGGTTGTTGTTGTTGGTTGTGGGTCTTGAACTGGGGCCTGGGCACTGTCCCTGAGCTCTTCAGCTCAAGGCCAGTGCTCTACCACTTGAGCCACCGCACTAATTCTGTTTTTTTGGTGGCAAATTGGAGATAAGAGTCTCACAGATGTTCCTGCCTGGGCTGGCTTTGAACCATGACCATGATCCTCAAATTTCAGCTTCCTGAGTAGCTAGGAATACAGGTGTGAGCCACAGGTACATGTCAGTATTCTCTAGTGGTGTCCCTAGGGAAAAGCTATCTGTCTTAAGTCTCACAACAGGAGAACAGAGGCTTGGTCCTTCTGGCTTGGAGGTCAGTAGAATGAAGTGGAAGGTCTGGTCCATCTTTTCAGGTCTGTTGGAAGACCTACATTCTAGAACAGATTCTGTCACTAACTGCCCTGGTGATACCAGACTTTGGTTCTCAATCAAAATGAGACATTTTCTTACGCTGTTTCCTAGAATGGAGTGCTCCAAGTTGCCCTCTTCTGGGCTCGAATGTCATTGCTAAGGAGCTTCCACAATGTAGAGTCCACAAAAGAATAATCTGCTTTTTATTAGGGTGGGGAAGCGAGGGGGGCAGGCACTAGGGCTTGAACTCAGGGCTGAGATGCTCTCCCTTAGCTTTTCCTTCAAGTCTGATGCTCTGTCACTTGAGCCACAGCTCTACTTCCAACATTTTGCTGGTTAACTGGAAATAAGAATCTCACAGGGAGCCGGGCGCTGGTGGCTCACGCCTGTAATCCTAGCTACTCAGGAGGCTGAGATCTGAGGATCGCGGTTCAAAGCCAGCCCGGGCAGGAGAGACTGTGAG
>NW_012267219.1:1900454-1908743 GCF_000151885.1 Dipodomys ordii
TTCCTTCCTTCCTTCCTTCCTTCCTTCCTTCCTTCCTTCCTTCCTTCCTTCCTTCCTTCCTATTTTTGCTGGTCCTGGGACTTGAACTCAGGGACTGGACACTGTCCCTTTTTTTTTTTGTTGGTTGTGGGTCTTGAACGCTGGACCTGGGCCCTGTCCCTGTGCTTTTCAGCTCAAGGTGAGTGCTGTACCACTTGAACCACAGTGCTACTTCCGGTTTTCTGGTGGTTAGTTGGAGATAGGAGTCTCACAGATGTTCCTTCCCAGGCTGGCTTTTAACCTCAATCCTCAAATCTCAGCCTCCTGAGTAGCTAGGATTACAGGCATGAGCCACCAGTGCCCAGCAATAATTTTTTTTAACTTGTCATTGAACAGTAATCTGAAGTGTTCCAATTGCATTGGAAGCAGATGACTGGAAACCATCTGACTTATAAAAAGGGATTTAGACCTCATCCTTCCATTCCTACTGTTGAGGGTTCTTTTTGTTTTTGTTTTTGTTTTCCAGTCATGGGGCTTGAACTCAGGGCCTGGGCTGTCCCTGAGCATCTTTTTGCTCAAGGCTAGCACTCTACCTATTGAACCATAGCACTACTTCCAGGTTTTTCTGTTTATGTGGTGCTGAGGAATCAAACCCAGGGCTTCATGCATGCTAGGCAAGCACTCTACCACTAAGATACATTCCCAGCGCCTGCTGTTGAGTTTTGCTGGGGTTTGAACTCGGGGCCTTGTTCAACTAGAGCTCTATCATTTGATATATGCCTCCAGCCCAACTTTTTGCTTGTTATTTTGGAAACAGTCTTACAGACTTTTCTTCTCAGGCTAGCTAAGAACCACAATCCAGTGCCAGGCTTCTGCTATTGTTTTAGGATAGGGGAGAAGTTAGTTGAGAGGAGTGATTGGGAAAGGTAACTGGGCCTTACTCATTAGGAATCCTGAGTCTTCATTCTGCACATGAGGGTCGGAGTTTACAGGAAGCCAAGGCTCTGAAACACTGCATGCATACCTTTGAAAACAGTATACATGGAGGTCACTGAAGGAGACCGAGCAAGGATTCCTAAGGTGTGGTTTTCTCTAGAAGACTCCATTTGAGACCTTTTTACATTTATGTCCCATACTGGAATGGCTCATATTTTTAGTGGTTATTGGCACTGAAAAGATACCAAGATTTAATTAAAATATGGGCAGGTGAGCCAGACACTAGTGTCTCATGCCTGTAATCCTAGCAACTCAGGAAGCTGAGATATGCAGATCACCATCCAAGGAGGAAAATCTGTGACTCTTATCTCTGGCTAACCAACAAAAAAACACCAGAAGCAAAGCCGTGACTCAAGTGATAAAGTGTTAGACTTGAGCGAAAAAGTAAGGGGCAGCACCAAGGTTCTGAGTTTTAGGCCCAGTATACCTTGAAGACTTCCATTATTTCTTTGAGGATACCCTACAGTAGCTTCTTGTGGAGACCTTCATTAGCTTGGGGATACCTACAAGATACCTTGAAACCTGAGTTTCTGCTCATCCATTCTGGAGAACGTGGGGACTGGGAACTTTGGGCTTTCTCTGACTTAGCACGGATCCTGGAGAAGCGAGAGCCTAACCCTTCTTGTGCTCCTTAGGATGGAGTCCACAGAGAAGTGTGAAGCCATCATCACCCACTTTAATGGAAAATATATTAAGACACCCCCTGGAGTGCCAGGTGAGGCGGGGAACCACGCTAAGAGCCGCAGGTGGCTCCTCCCAGTGGAGATTAGTGGTGACACTCAGCCGTCTATCTGTTCTCTGTCTTGCCAGCACCATCTGATCCCTTGCTTTGCAAATTTGCTGATGGTGGACCAAAGAAACGACAGAACCAAGGAAAATTTGTGCAAAATGGACGGGCCTGGCCAAGGAATGGAGACATGGTAAGAGACCTTCCTGTGAGGAATCAGGATACCAGGAGTAGAATGACCCTGGCAAGCTGGAGAGCTGTAGACATCCCTGAGCGGTGCTGGCCACATCATGCTTTGGTGTGTGCTAGGAACGTGGTTCTACAGCCTGCATCGTCAATGGAATTCAGGAGCAGCTGGAATGGGACGTGTTGGGACTTTGATTGGATGAACTGCATACACTAGAACCTGGGCATTCTGGGATTGAACTGTTCTTTTCTTTATAGGGAGGTATGGCCTTGACCTATGACCCAACCACAGCGCTTCAGAATGGGTAAAACTATTTCTCTCTCTTTTTGGTAGTAGGGTGGCTTGAATTCAGGCCTTTGTGTTTTCTAGGCAGGTGCTATAACACTTGAGTTTCCCTCTTTCTATATTGCTTATTTCATTTTAATGTTTTTGTATGCCAGTACTAGAATTTGAACTCAGGGCCTCAAAAATCTTGCTTAGCTTTTTTCTGCTCAAGGTTTGTGTTCTACCACTTGAGCCACCCCTTCACATGTAGCTTTTTATTGGCCAATTGGAGATAAAGGTCTCTTGGATTTGTCTGCCCGGGCTGGCTTTGAACCTCAGTCCTCAGATCTCAGCCTTCCTAGTAGGTAGGGTTACAAGCATGAGCCATTGGCACCTGGTTTATATTAGTGAATTTTGGGGTATGGGGGGTGTCCAGTGGGGCTTAAACTCAAGGCCTGGGCACTGTCTCTAACTCTTTTTGCTTAAGGCTTGAGCCCTACTACTTAGAGCCACAGCACCACTTCTGGTTTTCTGGTGGTTAATTAGAGATAAGAGTCTCATGGGTTTTCCTGCCCCAGCTGGCTTTGAACTCCAATCCTCAGATCTTAGCCTGCCTCCCCAAGTAACTAAGATCACATGTGTGAGCCACCAGTGCCCAGTTTATATTAGTGGGTTTGTTTTTTTTTTTGGTCGGTCATGGGGCTTGAATTCTGGGCCTGGGCGCTGTCCCTCAGCTCTTCAGCTCAAGGGGAGCACTCTACCACTTGAGCTATAGCACCACTTCCCGCTTTCTAGTGGTTTATTGGAGATAGGAGTTTCACAGTCTTTCCTGCCTGGGCTGGCTTTGAACCTCGATCCTCAGATTTCAGCCTCATGAGTAGCTAGGATTACAGGCATGAGCCACTGGCCCCCAGCCTTTATATTAGTGATTTTTGAGGCAAGATCTTCATGCCTGGACTGGGCTGCATTGTGATCCTCTTACTTGGCTTCCCCATGTTGCTTGGGTAATAGGTATGCAGCACAGCACCCAGCCATTGTGCTCCCTCCCTGCGCTCTAGCAGGGAGACAAACACATACCACTGTGTTCAAGCATTAGTTGAGATTGAGTCTTGTAAACTTTTTTTTTTTTTGGGGGGGGGGTCTGGTCGTGGGGCCTGAACTCTGGGCCTGGGCGCTGTCCCTCAGCTCTTCAGCTCAAGGCTAGCACTCTACCACTTGAGCCACAGCGCCACTTCCTGCTTTTTTCTTATGTGGTGCTGAGGAATCGAACCCAGGGCCTCGAGCATGCAAAGCAAGTGCTCTACCACTGAGCCACCTTCCCAGCCCCTAGTCTTGTAAACTTTTATGCCCAAATTGGTCTCTTACCACAATCCCCTCCCAAGTAGCTAGGATTATAGGTTTGAGCCACTGCACATAGCGGGCACTGGTGTTTTATATGATCAAGACATCTGAAAATGGCAATGGTATTGATTTTTATTTTCAAATAGAGTTAGTGGGAAGAGATCAGGCCTTAATCAATCAAGGCCCTTTCCTTGTGCGTTCCTGTGGCTCCTCACTGAATCAGCTTCTTTTCTGCAGATTTTACCCAGCACCGTATAACATCACTCCCAGCAGGATGCTGGCTCAGCCTGCGCTCTCTCCTTATCTGCCGTCTCCCGTGTCTTCCTATCAGGTATGCTCATGCCCCACAGAGAGCTGGTTTTCCCTATCACATGTTTTAGATAAAGGATTATAAGGCTAGAAACTACTTGTTTGGTTTTTCTTCTGTATATATTAAACTCAATGTTATATAAAAGCAGGAAATATGATTGTATATATATATATATTTATTATTAATTTTTTTTACCTGTACTGGGGCTTGAACTCAGGCAGGGCCTTATGCTCTGGTTTGGCTTTTTCACTGAAGACTAGCAGAACCACAGCTCCACTTCTGGCCTTTTGCTGGTTAATTGGCAATAAAAGTCTCAAGGATTTTCTGTCTGTGATCCTCATAGCTCAGCCTGCTGAGTAACTAGAATTATAGGTGTGAGCCACTGGTGCCCGGCTGTACCTGGTGTATATGTTTTTCTTGCTCTCCACGCAAGTAAACCTATGTTCATTTTCTTTTGGTTTGCATTTTTCCATGTTATAGTTCAAATGGATATCTACATATGCACAAGGTTTGGAGAATCATTTTACAAAAATCAGAGCATGCTAAGTTTATACTGTAGCCTCTTTATTTAGTATATCTTTGACTAGTGACAGTTGTGAGAGGTCTCAGCAATAGCTGGGGTTTATAGAAATATACATGGGGGGGCCCTACCCAGAGAGCCTAGTAAAAAATAGTGTGCGTGTGTGTGTGTGTGTGTGTGTGTGTACAGGTTCTGGGGCTTGACCTCAGGGCTGAGCACTGTTCCCGAGCTTGTTTTGCTCAAGGTTAGTGCTCTACCACTCAAGCCACAGTTCTACTATAGAGGGTTTTGCTCTAATGATTTATTTGTTTATTTTTTGTCAGTTGTGGGCTTGAACTCAGGGCCTGGGTACTGACCCTGGGTTTCTTTTGCTCAAGGCTAGCACTCTACCACTTGAGCCACAGCACCACCGAGTTTTCTGGTGGTTAATTAGAGATAAGTCTCATGGACTTTACTGGTTGGATTGGCTTTGAATCATGATCCTCAGATCTCAGTCTCCTGAATAACTAGGATTACATGCATGAGCCTCCAACACCTGGCTTCAGAAACATTTTTTTTGTCCATTGTGAGGCTTGAACTCTGGGCCTGGGCGCTGTCCTTCAACTCTTCAGCTCAAGGCCAGCGCTCTACTACTTGAGCCACAGCTCCACTTCCAGGTTTTTTGGTGGTTTATTGGAGATAAGAGTCTCACTGGACTTTCCTGCCCAGGCTAGCTTTGGACTGCAATCCTCAGATCTCAGCCTCTTGAGTAGCTAGGATTACAGGTGTGAGCCACCGGTGCCCAGCTTTCCAGAAACATTTCTATACCTCTTTCTCATAGAAATCTGTGCTTTTACTTCTGGAAGCTAGAGTCCCAGGAGTGGGATTGCTAGGTTGAATAGTATGTAGATTTTTAGTTTTATGAAAGTTGACAGATTCTTCCACAAGATCTGTGTCAATTCACTTCCTCCCACAATGTGGGAGGAGTTCCCTCTCAGCCACAGGTGTCTTTGCTTTCTTCTTTTTGTGCTGATACTAAGGCTTAAACACATCCTCATGTTCCTACTTGACTGTTTCAACTCAAGGCTAGCTCTCAACCATGTGAGCCATACCTCCATGTCCAGCTTTTGCTGGTTAATTGGAAATAAGCATCTTGCTGGTACCCAGCTGGAACAGCTGCATTCTGATGGGGTATTTCAACTTTTGGAGACTTTGCTGCTCAGGGAGCTGAACAGTGGTTTCTAAGAAGAATGACTTTTTTTTTGTTTGTTTTTATTTCCATCAGAGAATGACACAGACATCGCCTCTACAAGTACCTAACCCATCCTGGATGCACCACCAGTCATACCTCATGCAGCCTTCAGTGAGTTCCCCCATGGGCCAAAGCCAGAGAGACAATTTGATATGAAAAAAGACAAATGGCCGGGTGCTGGTGGCTCATGCCTATAATCCTAGCTACTCCAGAGGCTGAGATGCTAGCCTGGGCAGGAAAGTCTGTGAGATGTTTTTTTTTTCCAGTCCTGGAGCTTGAACTCAGGGTCTGACACTGTCCCTGAGCTTCTTTTGCTCAAAGCTAGCACTCTACCACTTGAGACACAATTCCACGTCTGGCTTTTTCTGTGGTACTAAGGAATCAAACCCAGGGCTCCATGCATGCTAAGTGAGCACTCTACCACTGAGCCACATTCCCAGCCAATGTGAGACTCTTATCTCCAATTAATCACCGAAAACCAGGGATAGTGCCAAGGCCTGGAGTTCAAACCCCACAACCAACAACAACAACAAAGAAAAAGGGCTTGGATGACAGGAAATGTGGGTGTGAGTTCTGACACAGTGTCTGGTGCAACTCAACTAGAAGCCCTTAAATTCAGTGAGTTCATCCTTGGACAAAGTTCTCCCCCATCTAATGAGCAGAGTACTTGTTCCTGTTTCAGAGATGGCTTGCTTCTCACTGGAGTTTTTAATTTCCAAGATTTAAAAATATGTCTTTGGGGCTGAGAAGGTGACTCAGTGGTAGAGCGCTTGCCTTGCATGCTTGAGGTCCTGGGTTCGATTCCTCAGCACCACATAAGCAAAAAGAAAAAAGCCGGAGGTGGCGTGTGGCTCAAGTGGTAGAGCACTAGCCTTGAGCTGAAGAGCTGAGAGACAGCTCCCAGGCCCAGATTTCAGGCCCCACAACCGGACCCCCCCAAAAAAATGTCTTTGTGGGCTGGGAAGGTGGCTCAGTGGTAGAGTGCTTGCCTAGCATGCATGAAGTCCTGGGTTCAATTCCTCAGTACTACATACACAGAAAAAGCTGGAAGTGGCACTGTGGCTCAAGTGGTAGAATGCTAGCTTGAGCACAGAGAGACCTAGGGACACAGCCCAGGCCCTGGGTTCAAGCCGCAAGACCAGCAAAAAATAAAAATAAAAAAAGTCTTTGTTGGCTGCAGATGAAGGTGAATCATACCTGTAATCCTAGCTACTCAGGAGACTGAGATCTAAGGATGACAGTTCAAAGCCAGCCCAGGCAGATAAAGTCCATGAGACTCTCCTCTCCAACTAACCAGTAAAAAGCCCGAAATGGAGCTGTGGCTTAAGTAGTAGAGTGCTAGACTTGAGCAAAAGAATTCAGGGATGTCTCAGGTCCTGAATTCAAGCTCCCAGTACCAGAACACAAAAAGTCTGTTTACTGGGCATTGGTGGCTCACGCCTATAATCCTAGCTACTCAGGAGGCTGAGATCTGAAGATCACGGTTCAAAGCCAGACCGGGCAGGAAAGTCCGTGAGACTCTTATCTCCAATAAACTACTCAGAAAACCAGAAGTGGTGCTGTGGCTCAAGTGGTAGAGCGCTAACCTTGAGCTGAAGAGCTGAGGGACAGCGCCCAGGCTCAGAGTTCAAGCCCCATGACCGACAAAAAAAAAAAGTCTGCTTTCCCGGTCCTAGCTGTCTTCAATCTCTGCTGCAGGCAGCTTCACTGAGTGCTGCTACCTAACATTTTCCTTTGTTGTGGCTTCTAGGGCTCAGTTCTAACACCAGGGATGGATCATCCCATTTCTCTCCAGCCTGCCTCCATGATGGGACCCCTTACCCAGCAACTGGGCCACCTCTCGCTCAGCAGCACAGGCACGGTAAAGCAATCTATTTCTAAACAGAAATTCCGATACAGCAGCCAGCACTGGTGGCTCATACCTATAATCCTAGCTACTCAGGAGGCTGAGATCTAAGGATTGCATTTCAAAGCCAGCCCAGGCAGGAAAATTGGTGAGGCTTTCATCTCCAGCTAATCACCAAAAAGCCAGAAGTGGGACTATGGCTCAAGTGGTAGAATGCACCTTGAGTAAAAAAGCTAATGGAATATACCTAGGCCCTGTGTTCAAACTAGCATACAAATCAATAAATAAGCCAGGTACCAGGGCTCACACCTATAATCCTAATCACTGAGAAAGCTGAGATCTGAGTATGGTGGTTCAAAGCCAGGCTGGGCAGGAAGGTCTGTGAAACTCTTACCTTCAATTAAGGAAAAAGCTGGAAGTGGTGCTATGGCTCAAGTGGTAGAGTGCTAGCCTTGAGCTGAAGAGCTGAGCCTAGGCCCAGAGTTCTGACCCCACGACCAACAAAAAAAAAAAGAAGAAAAGAAAAACCTAGAAATGGAGCTGTGGTTCAAATGGTAGAACACTAGCTTTGAGAAACAACAACAACTTAGAGACAGCACCCAGGCCCTGAGATCAAGTCCCAAGGTGGCACAAAAAATAAACAAATGAAATAAAAATAAATTCCTATAGGGCAAGATATACTTATGTGAAATTTCTCTGCATAAATACTTAGGATGGAGTCACTTTAGTGTCATTGAAGGCACCTAGAATTAGAGATAAATTGTAAAAATAATCCATAAACCAGAATGTAGTCCAGCCAGTCCTCTTTACCTGCTTCCCAGGCACTGTGGGTCAGTTTAAGACCTGATTCATGGGGCTGGGAAGGTGGCTCAGTGGTAGAGCGCTTGC
>NW_012267219.1:1908908-1953225 GCF_000151885.1 Dipodomys ordii
AAAAAAAAAAAAAAGACCTGATTCATATTCCTAGAAATACATGGCCAAATAGTAACAGGAAGAAAAGATGAAGTGCATTAGGTTTCTTTGGGGCTTTCTGTGCAGGAGGGTGAGGGGCAGGAGGAAGCAGGTGGTAAGGAAGAGCAGTCATGCAGCTAGATGCTTTTCTATGCCAGAGAGTGCTAGCACCACCTGGAATGCTTTAAGAAGTATGCAGGTTGGAGCATGGCTCAAGTGGTTAAAAGTTGTTGCTTAGCAAAGAGTCCCTGAGTTCAAACCTTGGTACTGAAAAAGAAAAAAAAAAAGGCAGCACAGAGACAAAGAAAATTAGAATCTCTATCAGGTTTTGTTTTTGTGCCAATACTGGGGCTTGAACTCAGTGTCTCATGCTTTTTTTTGGGGGGGGGGTTCCAGTTGTGGGGCCTGAACTCTGTCTTCAGCTCAAGGCTAGTGCTCTACCACTTGAGCCACAGCACCACTTCCGGCTTTTTTTCTTTTTGCTTATGTGGTGCTGAGGAATCGAACCCAGGGCCTCATGCATGCAAGGCAAGCGCTCTACCACTGAGCCACTTTCCCAGCCCCTCTCATGCTCTCTTGAAACACATCTCTAGCAGGGCACCGGTAGTTCACATCTGTAATCCTAGCCACTTAGGAAAGGCTGAGATCTGAGGATCAAGGTTCAAAGCCAGCCCAAGCAGGAAAGTCCATAGACTCTTATCTCCATTAAACCACTAAGAAAACTGGAAGTGGCGCTATGGCTCAAGTGGTAGAGCACTTGCCTTGAGCTCAAGAGCGTAGGGACAGCCCCCAAGCCCAGAGTTCAAGCCCCACGACTGACCAACAAAACAAAACAAAAAGAAACACATGGGCTGGGAAGGTGGCTCAGTGGTAGAGGGCTTGCCTTGCATGCCTGAGGCCCTGGGTTCGTTTCCTCAGCACCACATAAGCAAAAAAAAAAAAAAAATCTCTGTTTCCTGGTATTAGTATTTTATAAAGCTCCCCAGAGCTGAGAATCAGTGACACATGCCTGTAATCCTAGCTATTCAAGAGGCTGAGATCTGGAGGATCACAAGACCAGCCCAGGCAGAAAAGGTTTGCTAGATTCCATCTCCAAAAATGAGCAGCAAAAATCAGGGCTGGAGGTATGGCTCAAGTGGTAGAGCAAGAGCCAAGCAAGCATGAGGCCCTGAGATCAACCTTCAGCCTCCGCACTTTTGCCATCCCCCACCACCAAGAACCATTTTGTAATCTCTTGGTGTTTTTATTCTAGTACATGCCAACAGCTGCCACTATGCAAGGAGCTTACATCTCCCAGTACCCACCTGTGCCTTCTTCTAACGTTTCAGTTGAGGTAAGCGCACCATTTCTATACAGTGAGGAAAGGACCTTCCTCTCCCCAGGGTGCTGAGTCTGTGTTCACAAATAGCTGGGAGGTACATGAAGAACATAGGAAGCAACTGGAAACCAGGAGCTACTCAGGAAGCTGAGAGCTGAAGATCAAGGTTTAAAGCCAGCCTGGGCAGGAAACGTCCATGTGACTTTTACCTCCATTTAACAAGCAAAAGCCAGAAGTGGAGCTGTGGCTCAAATGGTAGGACTCTCGTCAAGTGAAAAAGCTCAGAGAAGGTGCCCTAAGGTTCTGAGTTCAAGCCCCAGAACTGGCTCCTCCACCACTGGAAAAACAAATATAGGAAGCAAAGATTTTGTCTATGTCATGGCCAGAGAGGTTAATGCCAGGATACTATCTTGAATTGCCTCACGAAATGTTCCCAGTACAGCTGCAGTGTGGTGCTGGGGTGCATCCTCACAGGACAGTGGTGGGCTCCGGTGAGGCTACTTTATGTGAGTGACTCTTCTTCTTGGCTGTGCTGCAGGAGAACAGTGGCCAGCAAAATCAAGTGGCAGTGGAGACACCCTCAGACCATGGGGTTTACTCTTTCCAGTTCAGCAAGTAACGACAGGTAAGAAGCTCCAGCTAGGGGACATGCCCCTAGCACAGCCTCTGATTTAGGCTACCTTTAGCATTCACCTCCATTTCCATTCATTGAATAGAAATGAATTCTTAGGCAAAGAATACAGGTGGCTCACACCTGTAATCCTAGCGACTCAGGAGGCTGAGATCTGAGGACCATGGTTGGAAGCCAGCCTGGACAGGAAAGCCCAAGAGACGATTTTCAATTAAACCATCAGAAGGTAGAGCTGTGGCTCAAATGGTAGAGCACTAGCCTTGCACACAAAAGCACAAAAGCTCAAGGACAGCACCCAGGCCCTAGGTTCAAGCCCCAGAGCTGGCACTCGCCTGCATGCGTGTACACACACACAAACAGAGAAAATTCTTGGAAACACCCCCAGACTCAAGGGTTAAGCAAGTTACCATCTGTAGACTGTATTATGGACTAACGATTGGGCATCGTTTTTCACAGACCTGGGCCAAGAGAAGAAACCTTGACACTCCTGCCCTGTGCTGTTTCTTCATTGCTGACGGAGGCTGGGCACCTGTCACTTTTTCTATGTGCTACACTCAAGGAGATCAAAGAAACCTTTTTCTTTTGCAAAGAAAGTTTTTTGCTTTGTTTTTCTTGCAATGTACTTTTCTCCTACCCCAAAGAGACATGGCGGCTGGAGCTTCTCATCTGCATGAAGAACTTTTTTTTTTTTTAATTATTCATTGGCGTGATTTGAGAAGGCTTTTAAAATGATTGGAATTATCTCTTTAAACCAAAACAAAAAACAGAAAGACATGGTGCTAGAAGGCTGACAAAGGAGCCTGCTTGCTGCGTTTGGTTATGGACTTTTTTTTTGATATGTGTGTATGTGTTTAAGAAATATGCAGACTTTGTTTTGTAAAACTCTCAGCTCACATCAGTCTCCTTTTTACACATTTTTTTTTGGTTTGCTTTCTCTCATCCAAGTTGTTCTGTTTTTCTTTTCCATATAGCTGAGCTTTCCTGCTTTGCTTTTTTTTTTTTTTTTTTTTTAGTTTTTGTGAATTTCTTTTTTGAATGAAATTTCCTGTAAGTTTGGAGGTGGAGAATGAATGGGCAAGGACAAAGTAGAATCCTAACAGCCAGAGGAAGTAGCTTGCTCCCTGGCTCTGTCTCATCTTGGGAAGAAAAGACTAGAGTCTGGCTACAGTAAGCACAGCTGTGAACTAGGCTCCAGGAAACCACCTCACCTGCTGTGCACTCGTGGCTAACACCTGTAATTCTAAGCTACTCAGAAGGCTGAGATCTGAAGATCATGGCCAGGAAGGTGCATGAGTGTCTTATCTCCAATTAACCACTCCAAAAGCTGGAAATGGAGCTGTGACTCAAGAGGTGGAATACCAGCTTTGAATGAAAGAGCTAAGGGACAGTGTCTAGGCCTTGAGTTCAAGCCTCAGTACTGGCACGAAAAGAAAAAGAAAAAAGAAACCACCTCACACCCTTCAAAAGCCATCCTTGAAGCAAATTTGCCTCTTTCCTGGCAAGTTCCGGAATGACAGACTTACTGGCTTGTGACTAGCATTCACTGCCCAGCCTACCACCTTCATAGGAAGCTTTGTTCCCAGCCTCAGATTTTCAGGAATGTCTGCTCTCCTGCCCTGGGAGGATCTTCTCTTCTGCTGGGTCTCTCAGCCTCGTTTTTCCCTGCAGCTCATTGCTGTATTATGTACTGTCTGCAGCTGTGACCTTGCCAAATCCACATCAGCCTCCTTCCCACTGGGGAAGACCTGCTGTTTCACCCATGGACCAGTGGTTCTTGACTGCAGGTGGCTTTATCCCCCAAGAGATGGTTCCTGATATCTGACATCTTTCATTGCCATGCCCAAGGATGGTTGTGTGCGCTACTGGTAGCTAGTTGGTGTCGGCCTGGATGCTGATGGCTAGCCAATGGTATACAAATACCGTCAAAGATTTTTCTGGCTCAAAACATCACTAGTGCTTTGATGAAAACAATGCTTCTCTGCCCTCTGGGAGTCAGGTGAACCTGCACCCTGGACACAAAGTGCCTTTTGACATTACTACACCTGGTTGGGAGGGATGGAACTGTTGTAACCTTTGACATCTCTATGCAAGAGCCATCCTTGCATAGTGCATTGCTGTTGTGCACAGGCCAGCACATCTGGCTTGAAAGAATCGAGGTGGGACAAGGACAGAACGTGGACAGAGCTCTCCTAAGTGTGCTGAGTAATCTCCCCTCCCCCTGATCTGGTATATTTGGACCCCTTCTCCAGGGATCCAGCACATCAGAAATAATTTTCCTTCTTGTAGAAGGCCAACAGGGAGGTAGGGGAGAATAGAGCAATCTACATCCCACCTCATTCTTCACAAGATCAGGAAAGACATTTTAAAATCTCTCTGGTCTTTTAACTGTCATCTTCTGCAAGACCTGACTGCACATAGAGACAGGTAGGAGAAAGCTTTGCCCATCCACTAGGAAGTAAGATCCTATTCCTGGCTTCTCCCAGACACTTGCTCCCACACAAAGTCCCCCTTGGTGTTGGGGGCCAGGTATGTCTCCTGAGACAATTGGGCAAACAAGTGATGGAGCTCAGAAGACAGTGTCAGAGCAGAGGAGAAAAACTGTGGCTTCGTCTCTGTATGCAGAACTTGGGGTCTAGCTTTCCCCCCTTGCCTCTCACCCCAGAATTGAGGGTTCCAGCCCTCCCTAGCTCCAGATTGTCCCTCTGTATGTCCTACCAGTAAGGGAGTTGGACCACTGGGAGGATACAAAGATAAAGCGCAAAAAACCAACCAAACAAACAAAAAACCTGGCTACTGTTTTCTCATTGGTTCTGCAGGAAAGGCTTATCCAAACCCAGTAGCCTTCTAGAAGGCTAACTAGATAATTCTTTTTTGTGTCCCTAACCCTTAGTAAACAGAAGTACAGCAGAGCTACTTTCTTGTGGGAGGCCATTAAGAGAAAAACCCAGACGTCTGTTCATTGGACTGGAGGTAGATTGAGGAGTCTTGGTAGGTTATTTGTGGGGGAGGGTTCCCATAACCCCGATGACACTGCAGCTCTGTCTGCCTCTTAGAAGCCACGCTTGTCTCCTTCCTCTGTGCTTAATATGGTCAGATGCGTTGTGTACGTTTTCTAATTACCATTTGAGCATTTTATGTGAATCTGAGTGTTTCTGATTGGGGCCGGTATGGACATGGGAGTGACGGGGGAGCCTGCAGTTGTTTTTGTCATGGCTAATCCCACTAATTTCTTTTTGGTGCTTTTGGTCTACACTCCTATTTTCCCTTTTTAAAAAAGCTGATTTCTGATGGTGGGTGTGACTGGAGAAAGGCAGGGCTAAACACTATGCCTAGTGTTTCTGAATCCTGTCTTTACAGTCAGGTTTTTCTTGTCTTTTGCATCTCACCCCCACTTATTACAGTTGCTTTCAAAATTCTTTTCTTGGTTTTTAATAGAAACTACCAGAGTCTGTTCCTTCACTAGGCCCCAAGTCCATTTCATCCCATGCCATTATGACTGCTACTCTCAGACCCCAAAGAGATTTGACTTTGAGGATACAGAAGCCCATGAGGAAGGCATAGGAATGATGGGGAACATGGTTAGTTTTGTGTTCTCAACCAAAGAATTTGAAGAGCTGCCCAGTCTGGGAAGCCCACTGGCTCAGAGAAGGTAACTGCCCTCATCAGGAATAAACAGGGGTGGGAGATGATAGTATTTGCACTGAGGCAGAAGACCAGACTTTGCTGCTCACCTCTGGTTAGGCCACCACCACCCTATTCCCTTCCTCCTCCTACCTACCTTGCAAGTAGGTAAGCTTCATTCACCTTTCTCCATTCTCCAGTGTCTTCAGGGCTCATTTGCTGTGACTACATCAAGTCGCTGAAGCCAAGACCTAAATCTGGGCTGTTGCCCCACCAGAAGCATGGTGAGAGCCCCTGCTGATGTTGCATGGGTCTTTGGCAGTGGCTTCTAGAAAAGACTATTGCAAACCGAATATAGTGGCATCCTTTGATAATCCCAGCATGCTGGGAGGCAGACAGGACAACTTCAAGGCCAGCCTAAGCTACTACACAGGAGAGAGAGTCTCATCAACAACAAAGAACCAGTGTTGCTCCTCAACAGGAGCCCACCTTATGGGAACACGGCAGCATAGCTCCTATCAGGACAGCAGCATTATCAGTTTGCATTCCTTAGCCAAGAGCAACACTTGGATGGGTAGTCAGGTCCAAACTGGCCCTATCTTCTTCCAGGCCTCGAATAGTGCACGTCAGAGAAACAGGCGGGAGTCATCCTAGCCTGTCTATAGGTCCTATAGTTTTGTGCCTTGTTACATGAATTCTTCCTGATTGCCTTTAAAATCAGCTACTCCATTTCGAGACAGCTTGCCTTAGGTCTTTGCAAGCATTAGCAGACTCCAGTTTACTCAGCTGTTCACCCCCCCCCCTCCAGTTTTCCCTCAGCAGCTAAAACTAGCCTGCAGCTCTCTTCCTTCACATGAGGAAGCTGGGTGCTCTCATCACCTGTGACCACTGCTTTGTCCTGCCTATCCAATAAGCATGTCCAACAAGCCCATCCCCAAACTTCCTCATCCTTGTTACTTATCTACCTCAACCTCACAATTCAACAAGGACACCAACACCTGACTTATATTGCATCTTGTCCTTGTCTTCATGAGGGTTAGGAAGCTGGGGCTAGAAAGGGCGCATCAACAAATGCAGACTCTCCTAATGGTTGTTTCTGGGATGTCTTCTCTGGGTATTTTTGGCTCACTGACCGTCCTAGACGAGTGTAAACCCCAGACAGGTCTATTTGGTAGGACCTATCTGTGGCAGGCCATGGGGAGACTTGAGTGGTGACCACTTAGGATAACAATGGTTGGTTACCCCAGACTACCACAATCAGAGCAGAGCTTAGAATTTAGGAGAATTCATTAGTGGGGCTACCAAATGAGAAGGTAAGCAAGCACCAAAGAGGGAGTTAGTAATTTTAGTTAGTGCTGGAAGCAGATGCTCCTTCTCTACCTCAACTCCATTTGTCTACAGGGTTGAGGAATTGCTGCCAGCCTAGAGGGAGATGAGATTCTCAACTTTTCCAGCCTGACCAACCCCCCTCTCCCCTCCCCATCGCTGGTGTTGACTCTCTTAACACATACCCTTTTTGTCCACATTGAGTGGGTGGATCCTCTGTTGTGTGCACTTATCACCTGGAGAAGAAATGAGTTTAATTTATACTTAAAACACATTTTGTACGTGTTTTTCCTTATGCAGAGACCTCTAGTTTTATACTCTTCCCATGTTTAGGCCAATACCACCTTTCTAGCTTTTTCCCTTTTCTGACCCTTTGTCTTTTCCTGTAACCTATAACTTGGTAAGAGCTTCATTTTGGCTTTTTTAAATAAAACATAAAATCCAGAGTGTTGGTGTATTTTCTTTCTTTTTCTCAAGTCAGTCCTGGGGCTTGAACTTAGGCCTTGGGCACTCTCCCTGAGCCCTTTGTGCTCAAGGCTAGCTACCACTTGAGCCACATCTCCCACTATGTTTTCTGGTGGTTAATTGGAGATTAAGAGCCTCATGGACTTTTCTGCCCAGGCTGGCTTCATATTGTGCTCCTCAGAGATCAGCTTGAGTAGCTAGGATTACATGTGAGCCACTAGCTCCTGGCTTGGTGATGGGCCTGTATTTGCTACCCTAGGAACCCAGGGGCAGCTTGGGAGGAGAAGACTCTGCATACAAGGAGGCAGGGACCAACACACTGACTCTCATTTTGCCCTGCACCTCAAAGACTTTCCAACAGGACCCTAGAGCCACAAGGGCACGGGTAGGGAACGAAGTGTACAGAATTCTGCCTAGGCTGAGAGGTAAACCTGTCTCTCATACCAAGCCAGTCATATCGATCAACATCCAGTCAGCCCCTTAGGTATGTGTGAGAGTCAATGCTGAAAGGAACAAAGACACAGAGTCCTTTGAATCTCTATCAAATGTGGTTTTTATTCAACTGACAAGCACTTTTCTACAGCTGCACTTGTGGAACATCACATGGCAAAAACAGGTTGTTTTTTTTCTCTAGGCTTTTTTTTTCCTTTTTTAAACCTTATTAAAAATGAGATTGGTCCTAAAAATATAGAAAGAAATAAATTTAAATTCACAAAAAACTGTACATTATCAAAAAGTCACTAAAACACCACATTTGGTTATATAAAAAGTCAGTCCCTTTTGTTGTAAAAGGAACATTGAAACTTGGTGTTGATGGTGTGGTTTTTTTTTAAGCTGTTACCAGACTAATGGGGAGGGAAACAGAGGGGCTGGGGGTGGGCTGTCCTTTTACCTTAACCTGCCTTCCTTAGCAAATACACAATATGGAAAATCCACCTAACTCCAGGGGGCAGTGAGGATGAGGAAAAAAATGGCTCCTCTGATCATGCCTTATCCCCACACCCTCTGCAGCCCTGACTTCTTCAAACTGAGTCTAGGACTCCACCCCATTTTAAGAGTGCCTGGTCCCTAAGGAGAGATGGAGCCGGGAGAGGAACACAAAGCAGGAACAACTGAGACTTCACTCCCTGTCTCCACCTCACCGCCAACCATGAATTACTCTAGTAGGACATTTTAGGCCAGGAAAATTGCCATGGGGAGAAAAGTGGAGCCCCCAACTATAACAGTTCCAAACATCTAACACAAAATTTGTTACGGCGCAGTTATTTAGATAAAATATAAATATTTATGCATAATATAAAGTCAATTCAAATATTCTTCAATCCACCTCTTATTTAAAAGCAAAAAAAAATCTCAAATAAAATTAAAAGTTTTGAGGTTTATCTGACAGAAAAGGCGACTTTAGAAATAGGCTATGGGGGGAGAAGGGACATAAAGGATAAAGGGACTGCCCAGGACCTACACTGCCCCACCCCCTCAGTGCTGCCATAAGTATAAGGAACGCTCCATCTTGCCTGGTGCCCCCCCCCCCCAATGGAACATTTCTTGGATGCCTCAGCTCTCTGCTTAGGCCAGCCAGCAGCCACCTCCCCAGTGCAAGTACCCGTAATCTCTAATGGAAGGGGCTCTGCTGAGCAGGAAAGCAGGGGGCCAGAGGCCCATGGCTATAGTTTGGAGTTAGCAGCTTTCCTCTCACATATTGGGGGCTTACTTTGGGCACAGTCACACATAGGGCAGTTGTGGACCCAAAACCCCTCCTCCCAGCCTCTCCTGTCCTCCAGGGTCTCTGCTGCTAGGGAAGGGGTATGGGCTATGAAGTAGATGAAGAAAACACAACTAAACCCATGGATGGTCATGGGTTAGGAAAGATCCAGTTCTACCCTTCTCCCTGCAAAAGCTTCAGACTCAAAGCTACTGAGAGGAGAGGGAGTTCCTGCTGAAAGATTGCACAGTTTGAAGAGGATGGAAGAGAAATGACCAGGAGAGAGGAGAGAGACAGCCTTGTCCCCAGACAAAGAGTTCCTGTGGTTTCCCAAAGATAAAAGTATTAGTATGCAACAATAGGAAAGGTGGGAATAGAAACAGACACTTGGGGAGACTGAATGGATCCTATCAAACAAAACAGGGTCACTCACACTTGCTTGCTCACTCTATCTTGGGTGTCTAGCTCTCTCTCTCTCTCACACACACACACACACACACACTTTTACATGCACACATACGTGCAAACACAATGCCTTTCTCTCTTCCTTTCTCTGAGGCCAGTCAATTGCTACTTGGCCTCCACTTCGGAGGTGCACCCCAACTCAGCAGTAGTTGTCCCTGAGGAGTTCCCAAGAGGGAGATTTGGGAAGGAGGCTGGAAGGCTCAGGGTGCCTGCCTGCCCTCTCCCCAGCCACTGAGTTTCAGAAAAGGCTGGAAACTCAGCATGTGAGGAGGATACAACATTTTAGAAGGATAGTTATTGGCAGGAAGATGAGGACAGAGAAAGACAGGGACCTCTGAACTTTTTTTTTTCTTTTGAAGGAGAAAAAGATTGGGGAGGAAAGAACCCGTACACGATAAGTTTTATATTATTGGATGAGAGAAAAATCTGAAAAATGGGGTGGGAGGAAAGGAAAAAGAAAAAAAAGAGAGAAAGTGAGAAGCAGGGAAGAGACTGAACATGGAAGCAGCATGTTCAGGGCCCGGTGTCCGGCTCGACACACTTGGGAGTTAAGTCCACTTTACTGGCCGTCACTGCGGGTCCGCACACAGTACAGAGTGTTTCTCGGTTTCACACATTCACTAGAACTATTGCTATTGTTAAATAACCCCAGAATGCTGGGGCATGAACAGGGAAGGAGAGGAAGCTGGGAAGAGGAAATAGGGACTTCTTTCCCCTCCCCATTTTTTAATCAGGAAATAAAACAGAAAAGAAAAATTATTTTTCTTTCTTTCTTTTTTGGCTTTCAGTCCAGGAGGACCTCATCTCTGCACCTCTTACTTGAGGAGCAAGAGAGGAAGGGAAAAAAGGGAACTGGGGACAAGAGGACGTGGGTGCTGCCAAGGGCAGGGTCAAAAGTCAGGGCTATTATCTGACTTGAGTCTGGACCCAGGGCAGCATCAGCAGGTGAGAATGGCAGGTTTTTCTGTTGGAAGGAGGGGAAAATGCCACACCTCCCTTGCCTCACAGATTGGCCTGTTTTCCCTGATAAAACTCCTCCCAGCGGCTCTCAAAGAAGCGGCGCATGATGTGCCCAGCCTTGCCAACTTCAGAGTCATCCTCATTGAAGGTCTGGCAGTTGTCAAAGACCAAGAGGGCATCAGCTGCAAACTCCTCTGAGCTGGTATACCTGCACAGAGATAGAGGTGGAGGTAGGTGTAAGCACTATGAGGCGCACAATGAAATAGGACTAGAGGAGTGAACTTGCACTTACCCTCCCCGGAGCAGCCGTTCCCGCATGGTGGAGAAATCCATAGGGTTCTTGATGATGCGTCGGTACCCGCTCACCAAGCGTGGGTTCACAGGCTCCAGGAAAGGCCAGGCTGCATCATGGGACTCCATCTCCATCAGGATAATCCTATCAGTACAAGAGTGATGGTCCTATCACTGGGAGCTCACACCTTGACTCTTCCCTGCTACTTTCCTCTGGCAGAGGGAGAGCCAACTATCCCTAGAACTTGCTCAACTCACTCGCAGAACGTAAGATCTCTGTGCTGGCTCCGCATTGAGAATCGCCGCCGCTTGGAAGGAGACACACTAAGTCCTTCTGAGTACCGAGGCACTGCTGGGCTTTCTTGGCCCCTTGATAGTACGCGGCGTCGGCGGCTATCACCCTCTGGAAAGTTCAGCGAAAAACCACTCTTCCGCTTCTGGCCTCGCTTTGGGAAGCCAGGCTTCTGAGTGAATTCTTCCTCTACCTGCTGAGGACAGGAAATGGTGAGATTAGTTCTGGCTGAGGAAGCATGCCTTTGGCTTCTTCGGGAGGCTCTCTTTGCTTAAGGCTAGCAATCTACCACCTGAGCCACAGTGCCACTTCTGGCTTTTTCCGAGTAGTTTTCTGGCAATAAGAGTATCAAGGACACAAATAAAATTAAATTAAAAAAAAAAAAAGAGTATCAAGGATTTTCTTGTCCTGGCTGGCTTTGAGCCATGATCCTCTGATCTCAGCCTCCTGAGAAGCTAGAATTACAGGCGTGAGCCAATGGCACCTAACTTTCTGTTTTGGGTTTTTTTTTGGGGGGAGGCAGTCATGGGGCCTGAACCCTGCACTTGGATGCCGTCCCTCAGCTCCTCAGCTCTAGGCTGGCGCTCTATCACTTGAGCCATAGTGCCACTTCTGACTTTTTCTGCTTATGTGGTGCTGAGGAATTGAACCCAGGGCCTCATGCATGCAAGGCAAGCACTGTACCACTGAGCCACCTTCCCAGCCCTTTTTTCTTTTCTTTTTTTTTTTAAATAGAGGAAGCAAAGACTATAGAATTTAAGTGGCTAAGTACCCTAACACTGTCAAGATCCCATCCCACTGAGACTGAGGGCATGAGACATCTGTAGGTTTGATGCTGAATGAGATGAAAGAAGAAAACTGACTCCAGTTTGGGAAAATGAAAGCCTTACCTGGGCCAAACAGACGGCACAAAACCAATCACCTTCTGGGACAGCCTCCATTTTGGGCCGATGGCAATAAATGTGGCAGCCACGGTCACATCCATCACAAAGCAGAAGAAATTCATCATTGTCACCCTTCCGGCAGACTAGACAGGTCTAGACCAAGGTTGTGGGAGGCAGGATGAGCTCTTAAAGCCTCTCCCTACCAGTGACCCCAACTACCCCAGCCTGCTGGCTCATCAGCCTGTGAGCTCTCCCAGCCTCTTACCACTTTGTTGACAGACTTCTCCCAGGCAATGGACCGCTCCAACTGGCTCATGCACAAGCACACCTGGGCTGCACTCCGGCACCGCTCAAGTGTCTGACGCCAGACACGAACTCGAGGAGTGATCTCATATGATCTACAGAGGGAAAGTGGTTGTAAACCTGGGTTGAGGAGCAAGACCCATTACAGAGAGGAACTTCTTCTTTCTCTCTCCAGGACCTAGAATGTGAGGAGTGGGAGTCACTTACATCTCTGTTGTAGTGCCCTCAGGGGCACCATTGGGTGTGCTGAGCAGGGCCTTCTCCAGCACCACCTCATGGGCTGGCCAGAGAGGCTCCCGCAGGTACCGTCGCTCCACATTCTGTTCCAAGGCAGCCAGTCGCATCACAGCCAGGTCCAGAGGGTTAGTACTTTTTCGCTGAGGTACCAGTCCTTCCTTGATCCGACCTCTCCAGGTGATGTCCTCCTGGGAGTCAGGCAGATGCTCACAGTAGGCCAAATCTTCACGGGTAGAGTCTGGGCTAGGACATGTCCAGCCCTTGTGTGGGAAAGAGGAGCAAAATTCATTGTAGGGCTGGGAATGTGGCTTAGTGGTAGAGTGCTTGCCTAGCATGCATGAAGCCCTGGGTTCCATTCCTCAGTACCACATAAAGAGAAAAAAGCCAGAAGTGGTTTTGAGCACAGAGTGGCTCAGGGACAGTGCCCAGGTCCTGAGTTCAAACCCCAGGACCAGCAAAAAGCAAAACAAAAAACCTCATTGAGAAACCAACAAAAAACCTCCGTCATTTCTAACAGATTTAAGGTGTGTGTGTGTGTGTGTGTGTCCTAGGGCTTGGACTCAAGGACTAGACACTGTTATTTCTAACAGATTTAAGGTATGTGTGTGTGTGTAGGACTAGACACTGGTGTGTATGTGTGTGTGTGTGTGTGTCCTAGGGCTTGGACTCAAGGACTAGACACTGTTATTTCTAACAGATTTAAGGGGTGTGTGTGTGTGTGTGTGTCCGTGTTTAAGGGGTGTGTGTGTGTGTGTGTCCGTGTCCGTCCTAGGGCTTGGACTCAAGGACTAGACACTGTTCCTGAGCCTTTCTGCACAGGGCTGGCTTCCAACTACAATCCTCAGATCTCAGCCTAAGTAGCTAGGATTATAGGCATGAGCCACAAGTACCTGACAGATTTAAAGTTTTAATGACTTCTTCCCATGAACAATTTGCTATCCAGTACCAATTCCTATATACCCGAATTTGCAGATCAGACAGGATAACTCGCTGCTCCAGCTCCTCTACCCACTGAAGCACAGCTAGGTCTGTCTCATATGTCTTCTCTTTGGGGGACCAGCCCATAATCTCTTCTTGAAAGGCAGGTAGCTGGCTGGGCTCAAAGATGGGATCTAAGAGAGAAAGCAGAGGGAGAGGTCCATCAGGTATTATTATAGCAGCAGCTCATCATTTGCCTTGGTCTCCTCAGCTTAGGATGTGTCAAAATTATCTATTTACCAGTTGAGGGCCGTAAGCAGACTTCCTGCAAGAAGTCCCTGTGCTTGTTAAGGTGTTTGTGAAGTGCCTTCTCCCGGATGCCTCGAGGATGGAGAGTCTTAAGTATTGCATCCAATGTCTCAGGATCTCTGATCCACCACCAGCCTGAGCACATCTCTACAAGCAAAGGATATACATGTGGGGTGGGTGGTGAGGGGCAGGCAGGGTGGGAAACTGCTGTGAATCCCACTGCCCACACTGGACACCACTATTACCTAACTCCATTCCACTTAAGATCACTAACCAGGAGGGACAGGCTGGGCTGTCAACTGGGATAGGTATCGGTGCTCCATCTGTTTGAAGAACTTGCTAGGAGGTCTCCCTCTCCGTTTTGGCTGCCCTAGCCCTGTGGGACTCTGTGACATTTCTCCAGAGTCACCTGCTCTCCTCTTAGGGACCACCCCGGGCAAGGGAGTAGAAGAGAACTGCACTGGAAAACAGGGATTGGCAGCACTGAGTCTATTCATCTGTAAATAAGAGAAGACGTAGAAAGAGCACTTGGATATCTTACGTTTTAAATGTTCCCTCAACTTCAGGCTGTAGCCAGGCAATGGAGCCTGTGGCAAATAAAGTACACACACTAATTCTAACTACTTACTGGCTTGGAAAAGGCAGACAGCTGAGGAGAGGAAGTGGGTTGGTCCTCAGAAACTGCAGGGGGTGGCGTAGGGGCAGCATTGCAGGGTATCTGGGCTGAGAAGCTAAACCAGGGTGCTTGAGGATCAGGGCCAGATTCTGTCTCATCAAGCTCTGGCTCCTCTGGGGGTTGTGAAGGGGCTGGGTCTAGTTTTCCTGGGCTGCTATCGGGTGTGAGGACTGAGCTACTTAACAGGGAGCCGTGGCTCTGAGTCTGGCTCAGCCAAGACAGGAAGGCTGACTGGCTAAGGTCATGCTGGCTCTGGCCCAAAGACAAAGGGGAACCTTCTGGCTCCAGAAATCCATTATGGGATTGAGGATTGGACTGAAGCTGGGGCTGGGGAGGAACCAGAAGCTGAGGATGGGACTGAGTCTCTGGCTGAAGCTGGGCCTGAGGTGGTTCTGAATCCTGACCCCTAGCAGAGGACTTAATGTGCCTAGGTTGCATAGAGCCAGGCTTCGTTTTTCGAGGTCGGCCTCGGGTCCGGGCAGGAGAAGCAGCAGGAGTGTTGGAGCCAGGTAACTCCTTCTTCACAGACAAGAGGGCAGGGCTGGATGCTGGATGGGTTGCCACCTTTAGGGAGTCAGTTTCCTGCTTTATCACATCTTCAGGAACTATACAGACAAATAAAAGAGTTTAAGACAGACACTGCCATATAATAGAGGAAAATATTATATAAAGACAAGATATACCCTTTTTCTCTTGGACTTAAGCCCCCTTCTTTTGGAGATAATAACTTATGCCAATGAACACAGTAGGGAATAAACATTGTGCGATCATCATCAGCCATCAGATTTATGACTAAGGATCAACTGCATCTTTCTTTTTGTGAGTTGTGGGACTTGAACTCAGGGACTGGGCATTGTCTCTGAGTCTCTTAGGCTAGTGCTGTACCACTTGGGCCACAGTGCCACTCTAGTTTTTGAGTAGTTAATTGGAGATAAGCGTCTCACAGGGACTTTTCTGCCCAGCCTGGCTTCGAACCATGATCTTAAGATCTCAGCCTCCTGAGTAGGTAGGATTACAGGCCTGAGCTACCAGTGCTCGGCTTCAACTGCATCTTTTGCAGTATTTTTTCTTTGTACTTGTGTTGGTACTAGAGGCTTGAACTCGGAATCTGGGCATAGTCTCTTAGCTTTTTTGCTCAAGGCTGATGTTCTATCACTTAAGCCACAGCTCTACTTCCAGCTTTTTTGGTGGTTAACTGTAGATAAGAGTCTCTGGACTTTTCTACCTGGCTAGCTTGCAACAGAGATCCTCACATGTCAGCCTCAAGTGGCTAGGATTATAGACATGGTCCACTGTGATGCATGACCTTTTTCTTTTTCCTCTCTCTCTCAACATTGCTTCACTATATAGCCCAGGCTGGACTTAAACTAACAATCCTCCTGCCTCAAATTCCTTAGTGGTAGGATTACCACCATGTCCAACTTAGCACAGTGCTAGTCAGATCCAGGGCCTCATTCTGTGCTTACCACTCCCCAGCTCTGTTAAGCAGTACTGTAATTAGAAATATTAACACTTTAATCATCTTAATAGTCTTATAAAGTATGTATACCTCATTTACAAATGAAAAAACAAGAATACAACTGGTAAGTGGCAACACAGGTATTTAGGCAGTCTTACTCTAGATTAATTTTTTGTCTTTCTAGTCATGGAAATTGACCCAACAAGCCTTGAGCCTGTCAGGCCTCAGTAGTAGTCCCCAGCAGCTGTCTGTGCTCTTAGCCACTGCTACACTAACTTTCATAAAAATGAAAGAAGCCCAAGATCACTAAGTAGAATAAAAGGAATATTTGTGTTAGGATTCAGAATTGAAGCTTACACACACACACACACACACACACACACACACACATACATACCTAAGCTCCCCTCAGATCCTTCCACAAAGATTCCAGCCAAATATGGCAATACCCAGTAACGGCGTCTGTAACGGTCTTGACCCAAGGAGACTGCCCGTAGCATCTGAGATGAGTATAGCAGCTTTTTGCGAAAGAAGAGCTGACGCTGGGTAAGCAGAAGGAAATAAAAGATAAATAAAAAACATTTCCAGACAGTAGTGAGTTCAGCTGGTGTATGGGAGTTTCCCTATACAATGGATACCATTGAAGGTGATTAATTCTTGCCCAGCCCACACTTTTAGCTCCCAGGGTTGGAATTATAGTACCTTACTGAGTTTTTCTATCTGACGCTCTAACTCCGGAATGCTAGATGATATAGCATCAACCTGGATAGAGACAAGTGGGAAAAAAAAAAAAGAGAAGATACTAGAGTCAAGAAAGAGCATTATTTACTTCCTAACTTCCACTTTCCTTAGTTTTGGGCTAGCACCTCTCCATCTCTTCGACTTTTACGGCCATGGACAACTGTTATAGCCTCTTCTTCTTCCTCTTCTTCCATGCCGCTAGTTTCTTCCATGATCCGAGAACTGCGCCTGCGTCCCAGACCTTCCTCTGACCCTTCCATCTCTACCTCAGGTCGCCCAGTTCGTTTGGCCAGAGCAGTTTTCAGTCTTGAAATAGATAAAGGGATAAAGGTCTCTGTGGTGAGGAAAATGATGATGCCAAGAGACATCTTGACCCCCTGGTTAGCTCCTAAAACCCAGGGAAAGGCAGTACTGGCTATGCTTCACCCTTTTCCCTTTTCTCCTCTTTGAGTTCAACTCTGTCTTGTTCTTACCTCCGGAGCCGGCCTTCAACAATCCACTTGTTTTTCCTATAGCTGGACATACTCTCCAGAGTCTTGTCAATCTCACTGCAAAGGTACAAGGAATAGAATTTTTGAGAAGTAGAAGCAGAAAAAAAAAGAGGGGGGACACTTTTAGGGTAAATGGGGCTGCAGAGTTCAGCCTAGAATTTAGACTGGATGAATAGTAGAGGCAAGCTTAAGCTCCTCCAGAAATGGCACCAAGATTTAGTTCCAAATCACTCCTGCACATCACCCAGGACTTCTGGCTGGCTAACACCCTACCCCACCCCACCCCACCAGGCAAGGGATAACTATCCCCACCCCTTACTTGATGATGAGGGTGGAGCCATTGAGCTCATGCACAAGGAAGGCCAGAACGGCAGCTTTCTGTTGAGGTGGCTGGGCCTGAAAAGGCTGGGTGCGCAGGCTGTCACAGAAGGTTGGCTCCACTCCATATGCCATGAGGAAGCAGCGCAGAATCTCAGACACATTGTCTCTTGTCAAAGGGATCTCAGACACCTTCTCTCCCAAGATCTTTAGGGACTATTTAAAAGAGAACATAATGGGAATGAGAAGGGAAAGGGGCCCAAGTCAAATTGGGTGGATCTGGGAGATAACTACAGGGTAAAAACAGGACTTGGGAAAATAATGAAAATCAGTGCAACAAGATCAAAGCATCAAAAGTCAAAGTAGTACATGGAAAAAAAAAAAGAAAGAAAGAAAATACAAACAGGAAGAAGCCATATTTCCTTCACTTCTCCAGATCATTCTGCATCCCAAACCCTCCCAGCCTGCCTAGCAAGTGAAGCTAACCTGACAGTAGGAGGGCAAGCCAGGATCATGGAGTGCAGCCTTCAGGAGTCTCACCAGCAAGTCTTGAACCTTGCCCAAGCTGTCGCCTTGACACAAGAGTCCCTCCTGCAGGACCCCCAGGCTAGGTACATCTTTGGTAGGGTCAAAGCCCAGCACCTTGCCAAAACTATGCAGGAACTCCACAACAGTCAAGCAGTCTGAGAAGGCCCTACTGGGCAATGTCAAACCAGGGATGCGTGTGAAGTCAGGCAGAGGCTGGGGGGATAAATAGGGTGTCCTGTTAGACATACCAGAGGCAGTAATTTGGATGTTCAGAGGATCTTCCTTTAAAAAGTATTCTTAGAATAGCCCCTCCATGACCCAGGAACGATTACTTTCCCATCCCTACCTGGTGGTCAGCCAGACACATATCTTCAGTGGGCTTCTTCATCTCCTCCAAGATCACCTGTTGCCTCTGTCGTTCCTCCAGGCGCTTCTGTGTGGCCAGGGTCTTATCTGCTTTACAAGCTGGCTTCGCTTTGGCCACCCCCTCCTTTTCCTTCATTTTTACCTTCTCTTTCTTTTCCCTCTTCACTTTTTCCTTCAGCTTTTCCTGCTTTACCTTTATCTTTTCCTTCTCAGCCTATCCGCCCAGGGTAAAGAGGAATAGGAGTGTCATAAAGATACTATTCATCACCCTTCCCTGATTTCAGTCCCTTCCAAATTCAGAAACCAGAAAAGTAACTGAACATGAGACTGGCATATGTGTATCTCGGAAAATCAGTTTGATGACTTCAAACTGGAAGATGGGAATGCACTTCAGTGGGACTGCATTAGTCTATCATAAGCAAAGCCAGTGTTCAATCCTAAGCACTGGGGAGGAAAAATTAAGACTTTGCAAATGCATACATGAACCTACCTTAAATTTCTTCTTAGTGTCCTTTTGCTTTAAGTTCTTGGTATCTTGTTTCCGCTTGTTTCTGGCCTGAAAAACCATAAGGGAAGTCATTTCTCCTCAAATTCTGAAAGCATCTTTGCTTGGACTAGAAGTCAAGAACAGTCAAGAGTGCTGGGGAGGAGAGGTGAGAGATGGGATCATGAGGGGCTGGCAATGGATCAATTCTCTAATCCTAGAGATGCCTACATTATTTGTGAACAAGCCAAGTTCTCAAAAATCAAACCCAAGTACAAGATAATGAAATGTGTGCTGCTACATGGGGGAAGGTGGGGAAAAAATATGAAGGTTATAGGAAAAGTTGAAACATTGATATCCCTTACCTGCCCTTGGATAGGAGTCTGACACTCTCCCCGTTGTACCTTCTGCCTCATCTTCTTTTTGCTTTTACTCATCTTTGTTTTATCTTCCTCATTTGTTGTTTCTGTGAAGGAAGAAAAAATGAGAGAGATAGGGCTGGGCACTGGTGGCTCACACCTACACCCTATACCTAGCTACTCAGAAGGTTGAGATCTAAGAATTTCAGCCCAAAGCCAGCCTAAACAGAAAACTCCTAAGACTATTATCTCCAATTAATCATCAAAAAGCCAGAAGCAGATGTGTAGCTCAACTGGTAAAGTGCTAGCCTTGAATGAAAAAAAAAGCCAAGCAAGATCATGAAGTTCTGATTCATGAAGCTTCAGTATTGGCACAAAGAGAGAAAGAAAGAAGAAAGCTGATGCTTGGTATCCTAACAGGTAGCATATACCTGTTACAAAGCTGGCTTCTCAAGCACCTCTCTAAATCATCTACTCTTATATCCAATAAACCACTAGAAAACCAGAAGTGGCGCTGTGGCTCAAGCAGTAGAGCACTCGCCTTGAACTGAAGACAGCAGGCACAGCGCCCAAGGAGAGTTCAAGCCCCATGGCCGACAAAAAAAAAAAAAGGAACTGAAATGGTATGTTTTGCCCAGAAACAGCAGCCCCTGGCTCCAACTAGACTATTTTGGAAGTAGTCCAACTGATGGAAAAGAGGCAATGACAGGGTATCATTTCAGCCTGTCTCCTTCCTAGGCTACCTGACAAGGGTATGAATACACAAACTGATTTAATGGAGAAGGCGCTGAGAAGGCTAACAGCCAAACTGTCTGGGAAAGAGGATAATAACTGGTAGCACTGGCTAAACACTTAAGACCAACAGTAAGATCAACACCGACATAACTGTTGCTATGCTCAGCTTGCATGGCTCCTTCCATTTAAAAAACAAACACCAAAAAAACCTGAATTTCTTCAGTAAGACTGAATATTAAAGTGTTACTCTATAAACAGGGTGTATTTTGTAACCATTTTTTGACATGGCAGTACCTATATATTTTTGCTTCTGACAAATACCTTCTTTTTTTTTTTTTGGGTGGGGGGTCCAGTCATGGGGTCTGAACTCTGGGCTTGGGCGCTGTCCCTCAGCTCTTCAGCTCAAGACTAGCACTCTACCACTTGAGCCACAGCACCACTTCTGGCTTTTTTTTTCCTGGTTATGTGGTGCTGAGGAATTGAACCCAGGGCCTCATGCATGCAAGGCAAGCAATCTACCACTGAGCCACCTTCCCAGCTCCAATACAATACATTTTTATGGCAACTGTCTAAGGTATCTTGGGCAGATCAATCACTTAATGCTTCTATTAAAATGAAACTTGTTTGCCTTGTATGTCCCTCCCCCATGGTACAACCCCTGCTTTCACTATATATGATGTTGGTATATGTGGAGGGGAAGGGAAAAAACAAATTATAAAAACGGATACAGGAGGACCCATTGCAACAATGAGATGTACAAGTCGTTATGTCAAAAAACAAACTTTACAACTTTGGTGTGGAGGGACGGGAGTGGGGGAGGCTGGGAAGGGACGGGAAGGGGAGAAACAAAGCAGGAGGCTACAATGCTTGATAAGAAATGTGTTCATGGGGCTGGGAAGATGGCTCAGTGGTAGAGTGCTTGCCTGCATGCATGAGGCCCTGGGTTCAATTCCCCAGTACTACATAAACAAAGAAAAAAGCCGGAAGTGGTACTGTGGCTCAAGTGGTAGAGCGCTAGCCTTGAGCTGAAGAGCTGAGGGACAGCGCCCAGGCCCTGAGTTCAGGCCCCACAACCGGACCCCCCCCCCCCAAAAAAAAAGAAAGAAATGTGTTCATGGGCTGGGAAGGTGGCTCAGTGGTAGGGGCTTGCCTTGCATGCCTGAGGCCCTGGGTTTGATTCCTCAGCACCACATAAGAAAAAAAAGCTGGAAGTGGCACTATGGCTCAAGTGGTAGAGTGCTTGCTAGCCTTGAGCTGAAGAGCTGAGGGACAGCACTCAGGCCCCACGACCGGACCCAAAAAAAAAAAAAAAAAGGAAATGTGTTCATTATCTTAACCACATAATTGTAACCCCTTTGTACATTATTTTCACAATAAAAATATATTAAAAAAATAAAAAATAAAATGAAACTTGTTCTAAGACTTACAGTAAGAAAATTGTAGAGTCAAACTCTGAATGGGAATCAGAAGATTAAATTTTTCACACTATTCCAGAATAAAGGAATATTTAACAACAAAAAAAAAAAGACATTTCTTACCTATTTTTTTTTTACCTGTCTATCCCACTAAGATAGTATTTTTTTGAATCTCCACAGTATTTAGAATCTCCATAACAGTGGTAATTAGCAGGGAAAAAATATACAAAAATATATCACATGCTGGTGGCTCATGCCTGTAACCCTAGCTACTCAGGAAGCTGAGATCTGAGGATCACAGTTCAAAGCCAGCCCGGGCAGAAAGTCCCTGAGACTCTTTGTTTGGTTTTTGTTTTTTTTAAACTGTATTTTTTTTTGTCTTTTCTTTTTTGGTACTGGGGATTGAACCCAGGATGTTGTACTTGCTAGGCAAGCGCTTTGCCACTGAGCTACATCCCAGCCCCCATGAGACTCTTATCTCCAATAAACCACCAGAAAACTGGAAGTGGCACAGTGGCCCAAGTGGTAAAGCACTAGCCTTGAGCTGAAGAGCCGAGTGAGGGACAGCTGCCAGGCCCAGAGTTCAGGTCCCACAACCAACAACAACAAAAAGTGGTGTGTGTGTGTGTGTGTGTGCACACACAACTGAGTTCAGTGTAAGAAAGGGCATATTAAAGTCCTATTCCCTAGAAAAGAAGTACAAAAATTTCTGGGGGGAAAAAAATTTTTTTCTGGGAGCTTGTGGCTTATGCCTGTCATCTTTAGGAAGCCAAGATTTGAGGATTCCAGTTTCAAGTCAGTTCAGGCAGATAAATTGTCTCCAATTAACCAGTAAAAAAAAAAAAAAAAAAAGTGGAGATGTGGCTCAAGTGGTACAGCATCAGCCTCAAGCAAACAAAAGGTAAGGGAGAACACAAGGCCCTGAGTTCAAGCCCCATTACACTTACACACACACACACACGCATGTGTGCACGCATACACACAGTGACAAAGTACCGGGACTCTGATACTGCGAAAGAAAAACTGATGCAGAATTATTCTGTCCAGATACCAGCCACACTCTCAGGAAACTCAGATCGTTAGCAAGTTGGCAACTTTTCAGATACTTCATGGAAGAAGCCTTTCAAAAAAAAGAAAAACCACCATACCTTGAACCTCCAATTTCTTTAGGAGGCGGTTGTCTGTCTTACTCAAAAGCTCAGGGATTTTGACTTTAGGTGGTCGACCTCGGCCACGTTTCACCTTGGAGACTTCCTTGGTTTTAGCCTTCTCATTATTTCGAGGTCGGCCCCGTTTGCCAGTAATTGCTTGAATCCTGGATGGAATCTCTTCTGCTGAGAGTTGTACCCACTGCAAGCCCTAAAGTAGTAAGGAAGACTGTGTTACAATAGGAGAGAATGGTTGCAGGCTTTAAGCCCTCTGAACTATTTCAGACCACCAGAATCTCCACAACCCCATGGAAAGGAAACTCCAACTTGCTCAATAACTCTTTCTCAGAGACTAAACCATAGTTAGCCCTTGGACCAGCACCTCTGATGTCTCTCTCTCTTCAAAGAAATCTCCAACAGGCATACGAGGACTGAAGCTGAAGTGTTCACGACGGACACCATGTACCACATTGCGACTCAGGTACTGAGAAAGAAAGAGGTAAAGCAGCATTAATACAGTTGTAGCTCTACCATGGCTTTGGCCACCAATGGCACAAACCAAACAGGCTTCTAAACAATACCATCTTGATGTCATAGGGGCTAAGAAAGGAGTCTTCCTTTCAAAACAAACCATACTGAAATTACCTTGATAACTTCTGGAAATTGTTTCATCCTCTTCCCACAGGGGCCATAATACCATGTCTCCCCTTGCCATCGGTGGCTTCCCTTCTTGATACGCACCTCTCGCCGCCACCTGCCAGAGAAGCACATGGGCCCTGCCACCAGGTCACACCCCTACCCACTTCCACTCCACCCAAGAGTCAAACAAGACCCTCCAGAATCTATCTTGTGTGCCAATATTGAGGTTTGACTGTGGGGGCTCACTATCATTCAGCCTACTTGCTCAGCTGGTGTTTTACCACTTAAGCTTGATATAGAAGAGTGGATGACCTCTAGCCATCTATCTTAGAATTTTGCAGATGCAAAAGCAGCATGAACTCTTGCACATACCTCAAGACTCTTGGGAAGAAAGCAATACACTATGGATAGACCAGAAAAACCTCTACATCTTCTTTCTGGTTTTTTTTTTTTTTTTTGGGGGGGGGTCGGTTGTGGGGCCTGAACTCTGGGCTGGGCACTGTCCCTCAGCTCTTCAGCACAAGGCTAGCACTCTACCACTTGAGCCGCAGCTCCACTTCTGGCTTTTTTTTCCTGCTTATGTGGTGCTGAGGAATCGAACCCAGGGCCTCAGGCATGCGAGGCAAGCGCTCTACCACTGAGCCATCTTCCCAGCCCTCTATGTCTTCTTTCTATAGTCACTAAGATGAGCAGCCAGAAACCCCTCCCTAGTGGCATTCAGGGTAATTACCAAGTTTCCAATAAAGAGGAAATACCTCAGGGAATAAAGATAGAAAACAGCATTGGGAAGACAAGTAGACGTCAACTTGCTGTTGACTCCATGAAATGACTCAGTTGACTAGGGTTCAGGAACTCTTTATGTTTTGAGCAACAAAATATCTGAGACTAAGCCTTTTCTTTTTGTTAAACTAAGTAGTACTCATTAGACTTGGTGACCACAAATAGATCCAGGAAGACAGTTATTCCCAGAAGACCCTTGGTGTTAGCTGGCATTCAGTCAAGTTACTGTTCCAGGTTTAACTCTCTGAAGAACATTAAAACAAAAACTACCAGGGACTGGGAATGTAGCTTAGTGGTAGAGTGCTTGCCTAGCACACATGTAGTCACGGCTTAAATCCCTCAGTACCACATAAACAGAAAAAGTCACAAGTGGTGTTGTGGCTCAAGTAGTAGAGTGCTAAATAAGCCTTGAGCACAGAGAGGCTGAGGGATCAGAGCTCAGGCCCTGAGTTCAAGCCCCAGGACTGGCAAAAACCAAAACTGGGAATGTGGCTTAGTGGTAGAGTGCTTATCTAGCATGCATGAAGCCTTGGTTTCGATTCCTCAGTACCACACAAACAGAAAAAGCCAGAAGGGGTGCTGTGGCAAGTGATAGAGTGCTAACCTTGAGCAGAAGCTCAGGGACAGCACCCAAGCCCTGAGTTTAAGCCCCAGGACTGGCCAAAACACACACACACACACAACTACCTCATCAAAAACCACCCCAATTCATTGATCATATAAGTTACTCTCTATTCATTACTATCCCATCTCTATGAAAACAGGACATGCCAGGTAGTTTGGATATCTGAGCCCTGGAAAAGATCCAAGCTGGAGCCCCTTGAGTTACCACAAGAAGAGGAAAGAACAGGTAAGAGATGATAGACCTTAAGAGGGAAAACGTAAGAATCTCATGCATGCCTAGGAACACTATTATTATAGATAATTGTCCTATTATCTACTCCCTCTAGGCCTTAGATAAAGAATAACTTCCTTCTTCAAGATCAATGCATGTAGCAATCTGGAGCATTTACCCATGTTGGAGGGGAAGACGGACTTCTTCTGGAGTGGCAATACGTCTCCTCAGAACATCACCTTGGGAGGAAGATGGGACATCCAAGTTAAAAAGTTCAAGCAAGACAGGCGTTGGTTGCTCATGCCTGTAATCCTAGATACTCAGGAGGCTGAGATCTGAGGATCACGGTTTGAAGCCAGTCTGGATAGGAAAATTGATGAGACTTTTTTTTTGGGGGTCCGGTAGTGGGGGTCTGAACTCTGGGCCTGGACGCTGTCCCTCAGCTCTTCAGCTCAAGGCTAGAGCTCTACCACTTGAGCCACAGCGCTACTTCCGGCTTTTTTCTTATGTGGTGCTGAGGAATCAAACCCAGGGCCTCATGCATGCAAGGCAAGCGCTCTACCACCGAGCCACCTTCCCAGCCCCTTGATGAGACTTTTATCTCTAATAAATTACCAAAAAAGCCAGAAGCTGAGCTATGGCTCAAGTGGTAGAACTCAGGAACAATGCTCGGGCCCTGAGTTCAAGTCCTAGGACTGGGGGGAAAAAAGTTCAAGCAAACTAACAGGCTAGTAGGAAAGGGCTGGAGGCCCCAAGAGACATAAACTTCTAGGGACCAGGCAGGGATAGACATTGTGGATACTCACTGCTACCAGAAGTTTTGACTCCTTCGGAGATCTCTTCCAGATCAGCAGCAGCTTCAGGGAAGGTGTGGGCATCTTTGTCTGCTGGAGAGGCTGCTGGGAAGGCAGCTGCTGGAGAAGTTACAGGGGAGGCTTGTGGGAAGGCTACTGGAGCTATAAAGGAGGCTTCTGCAGAGACTGCCGGGAGGATTGTTGAGGAAGTGGTAGAGACTGTTGGGAAGACTGCCGGAGAGGTGAGATGGGGAGAAGCTTCTGGAGAAAGTGCTGGGGAAACTTCTGGCGAGATTTTGGAGGAGGCTGTTGGTGAGACTGCTGGATGTAATTGAAGAGTGGATGACTGGTCAGGGGCTGGCTGGGTTAGGGGTGGAGGGAAGTCTGAAGCCTGAGTCTCCATTTCTTCTTGTTCAGCATCACTGCCATTATTCATGTCAAAGCTGTTATCTGGAATTACAAGGAAACAGGGTGGGTAAAGAAGACATAGAAGATAGTCTATACTCAGTTAAGCCTAGACACTAAGCTAAACAGTGTTAGTTCAAGGGCTTTTCCTAAGAGGACTGCAAAAAGCAAGAGCTCTGGCTCCCCCTCCTCAGCCATTTATGACAGTTAAAGAGCAAAGCTGCTGTTGCTGCTGGCATCTTGCATAAAGAAGTATCTTTTACCTGAAGCCACAAAGGCCTCAGCCTCCTTTTCCTTGCAAACTCCAAGTCTTACAAGTTCTTCTGGACTGAGGATATAGGTCAGAATACAGTAGCCTGTGGCTTTCTTAGACCCACTGAACACTATCCTATAGTCCTCTCACTCAGCTCCCAATAAGGTGCTCTTACAGATTCCCCACTCCTAACACCCTAACTATGGACTTTATTCTCCCACTGTTTTTACAGCACAAGGACTTCATTTACCTCTCCTCCCTTACCTTGCAGGACAGACTCCCCTAAGACAGGTGGAGAGGTGGGGCTGGCAAAGATAGAGGCTGATGTTTGACTCTCATCTGCTAGGAGACTGAAGGCAGTAGCATTATTGAGGGATGGGCAATCTAGGGCAGAGATCACAGGGTTGTCTTCAAGAGGCAGCTTGTCCTCTGCTCCTATCAGCTCTGTGTCATCTATACCATAAAGTCCTCCACTCACTGGCTCTGTATACAGAAGTGAGAGGAAAAAAAAATCAGAAAGCAGGACATTGAGGAAAACTCAGCATGCAAGATTTCCTCATGAAACAATGCTAAAAATATCTAATTCTAGTTGCACACTGTGAAACCTGTTTTGGTTTTTTTTTTTTTTTTACCAGTCCTGGGGCTTGAACTCAGGGTTGAGCTGTACCTGAGCTTTTGTGCTCAAGGATAACATTCTACTGCTTGAACCATAGCTCCACTTTTGGCTTTTTGATGGTTAATTGGAGATAAGAGTCTCATGGGAATTTCCTGCCCCAAACTGGCTTCAAACTATGATCTTCAGATCTCAGTCTCCTGAGTAGCTACCACTGGTATCTTTTGCTATATAGTCCAGGCTGACTTTGAACTGTCTCAGGCTCCTGAGCACTGGGATTACAGGCACATGCCACTTCACCCATCTTGACTCTTCTTTTAAGTAGTCACACAAAGAGGTTTCAACAAGCCTTCTTAATTCTTTTTAATATTAGAGAAAATTTCAGCCCTCTGAAAGAGCAAAATCATGAGACTATGAAAATAAAGGGAAAAACAGTATGTATCTATTCTATCTTTTAATGATCTTTCTCATACTTCAGTGAGATAAAAGGTTATTGTTCACTAGCAAATATCTTCTTTTTAGCACCCAAATAGGCCAAACTGTGGAGTAGTTAAGTCCCTATTCAACGAATTATTACAGTCCAGGATTCTTGGCCTCAAATGGAACTCTGGGAAAGAACCTGGGAAATAAACCAACTCAGCTCAGAGTGTAGTTGACCCAGCCAAACCAGGGGCATGTAACTGCTCTGTTACAAGATTATCAGGAAGCCCTAACATCCCAAATTCCCTCTTTCCCTCTTTTACTACCTCTTCCAAGTAGTAGCTACCTTCTGCCTAGACAAATGCAAGGGATCTAGCCTCCAATTCACCTGGTGCCAGAGAGTCAAAGGGCTCAAGAGAATCTTCACTGAGTATTGGAGTGTCTTCCAGTTGATCAGGAAGATGTGAAGGATCATCTAAACAGCTCACTGTGGGATCAGGAACCAGAACTGAGACCTCTTGGTGTAATGATTCCACAGAAGGAACAGAGCCATTGTAGCCACACATCTTGAGTTCTAGGGAATTCCAAGAGAGTAAAAGTCAAAATTGATGCTTTCAAATGCTTCATTTGGCTATAGAAGGCAGTTAATCTTTATACAAGAATGTTCATTCAATTAATGTTTATTGCTGCTATGGTACCAGTTATATGTTTGAAAAATAATAATAATTTTGAAAAGCCAAACGTGGTAATCCTAGCTACTTAGGAGGGTGAGATCTGAGAATCGAGGTTCAGACTCTTATCTCCAATGAACCACGCAGAAAACAGGAAGTGGTACTGTGGCTCAAGTGGTAGAGTGCTCGCCTTGAGCTGAAGAGCTGAGGGACAGCACTTAGGCCGAGTTCAAGCCCCATGACTGACAAAAACAAACAAAAAACAAAAACACCAATTCTGTCAAGATACTCTGAAAGAGTAGAGATGTGCTAGTAAAACAAATCCTGCAGGTGGGCTCCAGTAGCTCATGCCTGTAATCCTAGCTACTCAGGAGACTGAAATCTGATTGTGGTTCAAAGCCAGCCAGGAAAGTCTATTAGACTCTTATCTCCAATTAATCACAAAAAAAAAGCTGGAAAAAAAAAAAAAGCTGGAAGTGGAGCTGTAGCTCAAGTGGTAGAATGCCAGCTTTGAGCAAAAAAAAACTCAGGGACAGAGCCCAGGCCTTGAGTTAAAGCTCCTGGATTGGCACAAAAACAAATAAACAAATTCTACAGAGATGATACTTTCTCCAACAAGTGCAAGAGAAAAAACATCCCCATGTAAGTTCACAGGGTGATGACCCTTATTTGTTACCAACCGCAACTTAAGCTTCTTTTGTGTGTCAGTCATAGGACTTGAACTCTGGGCCTGCATGGTGCTCAGCTCTTCAGCTCAAGGCTAGTGCTCTAACACTTGAGCCATAGTGCCACTTCTGGTTTTCTGGTGGTTTACTGGAGATGAGTCTCAAGGACTTTCCTGCTTGGACTGGCTTTGAACCAGCTTTGAACCAGCTCAAATCTAAGCCTCTTGAGTAACTAGGATTACAGGCATGAGCCACCAGGGCCAGGCTCAGGATAAGCTTTTATCTATTTTGAGGGAAAAGATGAGGAGCTGTCACATGTACTAACACCAATAACAATCATAAAGATAAAAACAAATTTGCATGCTCTGCCTGTTTCCTCCATCACATGGCAGTTACTGCTAGGGCTCAGTCTACTTTAGCCATGCTGCTGCAGTTAGATTCACTGTCTGCTAATACCCTAACCCTTTCCTGTATTTTGGAGGAAGCCCTTTTTGACACAGAGAATCTGTTGGGGCTGTTTCAGGCTCTCCCACCTGCCCTCTCCAGGCCAGCAGCTAAGCATGAGCTAGAAATAATTTGTACTCCCACTCTCAAGCTAGTGCTGCTGCCACAAACACACCAGCCACTTGGTTCTACTAATTACCAACATGCAAATCAGCCTCCACTGCAGACAGCTAGCTGGAAAGACAAGTTTTCCTTACCTCAAAAAGCCACTGTACCCCCACAGTCTCATTCTCCCTCTCCCACCCAGTTCATGGGCCCAGTTATACCTGGTTGTTCTTCCTCTAGCTCCAGGCTGCCAACCAAGCCAGTGCCATTCTCTGCCACAACTGAAGTCAGCTCCTTTTCTGCTGCCTCATCGGGATGGATACCACTGCCCACCTCCTGGGAGGGCGCAAAGGTCTGGATGCTAGATCCCAACATAGGAGAAGTCTGTGGGGAGGTGAAAAAACTTGGGGGTCCATTGGGCATCACCTCAAAATTCTGGTCAGGAAAGGAATCATATAGTTCCTGTGAGTCAAAGTTAAGCCCCATGGGACTCTGGGTACCGTTGGCCCAGAACTCTTGGCTCCCAGCCCGAAGGTTAGTGTTGTGACTTGGGGATGAAGGTTGCCGGCTGCCCCCAAGGATGCCATTCAGTGGGTACTGTCCCCCCGAGAACTGAGAGAGAAGGGGTGGGTCCTTGAGGTTGCTGCCAGGATTGGCAGGTGGGTACTGCGAGTAGTTCCAGAGACAGTCATAGGCCACGTTGGGGTGATGGAGGTGTGAGGTGCTGGAGGAGTGGGGAGCAGAGTTCAAAATCCCTGAAGTAGTAGTGTGAGATACAGTAGATAAGCCATTAACATTCACATCCCCATTCAAACCTGGCAGAAAAGGAGAGAAAAGGGTCAGTTATAGACATATATGGAAGCAATTCTATTAAAAGAACCCCAAAGTAATAGCCCTGACTAGAAAAAGGCAAGGTAAAAAAGAAGGGGAGCCTCCTCTGTTATATTTAGCTTTTGAGTCTCTGGGGAACACCAAACCCAGATGCTCCTGAATGCAAGCTTAGTGACTGCTGCAGAGGAGGGGCCAGGGAGCTCTCAGAGTCTACCATAGAAGCCACCAGCAGAGTGGCTGCTGTTGCAGGTTTTTTATTAAGTGAAGCTGTATACAGACTCCCTACAGTGACTTGCATTCTTCCCTACTCTCATGCCATAGAGGACTCTTCCCTTTGAAGGACATAACTGAATTCTTCGGTGCAGCCCCTTCCCTAATGCCTATTTGGCCCCACAGTGGTACCAGAAGGAACAGCCTCCACCTCACTGGCACATGCAGATCCAGCACTTTGTGCTGGGCTAAGAATAGAATTTGCAGTCACCACAGTGACAAGATTCCAGCTCAGAGGCTAGGCTTAGCCCCTCCCAATAGGTCCTGAAGAGTAATACGAAGGGGGTAAAAATCTTTGCATGATCAGAACTGCAGACTTCAGTTCTCAACACCAATGGAAACCTCTGAGATAACAGAGGACAATAAAAGAAACTGAAATTCCAAGTGTAGATCCTAATGAAATAAAGGAGTATCTATCTGAAAGCTCCTTGTTGAGAACAGAGGGAAAATGCTAAGCCTGTTTTTTTCTACTGCAAGGAAGGAGGGAAAGGAGGCCAGCTTCTTTTTGCTTCCAAGCATAAAGAATTTGAAACCTAAGCAACATCAGAAAAGTAGTTGGTAGAGTCATGGTTCAGAGTAATTGATAAGCCAAGTCCAGGAAAAAAACCAATCCTGGCACCAACACTTCCATCTGAAATGATGGGTAAACTAGACTGACCCTAAGGTCCCCTTGTAAGCCCTACCTTCTATCCAAGAGAAAGAGGTGACACAGTTCACCATCAACCCTTTTTTCTGCTGCACAAATTAAAAGGCAAATATATCAACTTTTCCATACCTTCCTTGCCTCTAGTACTATCCCAAAGTAACTTCTCCAACCTCTAAAATCAGCTTCTCAGGAGGCAAATCCTTAATCTTTCATAGATCCACCCTGATTATCAGCAGCAGCCCTACACCATTCTTTGGCAATAGCCAAGGAACAGGATTGACAGGAGAACAGTCTAAGATGATAAAAGTACTATTTTTTCCTAACCCATTCCAACCTTAAGTCAAGAATGAAAGTGTTACTTCCATAAATCCCTTGAACTTATTCTTGGAAGTTTGATTGAATGGATTTGCTTCCTCTCTCACTACCTGCCAAGAAAGAGCTGTTGTGGAGTAGTTAAGCACAAAGTGGAGCCAACTCTCCTCCCATCAACCTGCCCTAAAGAAACAGTACCCACTCCCTCCCAAGGACATGTGGCCTTGACACTCACTTTTCCCTTGCTGAGGGAAGTTCATGGGAGACCCGTTAGTGTAGAGGCCCTCCCCTGAAGGAGAGGGTTTCAGTCCTGAGGCAGCAGGTGCGGGGGGAAGGCCAGTAAAGTAAAATGGTCGTTTGCCTCCATTTCTGTAGGAGGGGAGAGAGAGAAGGGGAAAAAAAATACTGGTGGTTAAACAAGTTTATATCACCTGGCATCTCATAGAGGGAGGTACCCTTTATTTACCTTTTTCTATTTAGGCACTGAAAGGAGGAAACTATACCCCCAACCTGGGTAATGACCCCATAGGAAGGCTTTTGTTTTCTTAGTGACACTTGAAATCAGAGCTGGCAAAGTCATGCTCCAAGCCTTTTTCCCCCCTTCATTTTTTCAGATAGTGCCTTGTTCTTTGGGGCCAGCCTTGGACCCCCATCTTCCTACCCCTGCCTCCCACATAGCTGAGGTTACAGGTATATACCACCAAATTTGGCTCGTTTCTTTTTGTTGTGTGCCAGTACTGGAGGGTGAATTAAAAATGGCCAAGGTGCTCTCCCATTTGAGATGAATCTCAAATTCCAACTTTTTGCCGGTTAATTGAAAATTAAGAGTATCATGGAAGCTGGGAGCTGGAGGTTCACGCATATAATCCTAGCTGCTCAGGAGGCTGAGAGCTAAAGATTGCAGTTCAAAGCCAGCCCAGGCAGGAAAGTCTATGAACTTTTTTTTTTTTTTTGTCGGTCGTGGGGCTTGAACTCTGGGCCTGGGCGCTGTCCCTCAGCTCTTCAGCTCAAGGCGAGCACTCTACCACTTGAGCTACAGGGCCACTTCCGGTTTTCTGGTGGTTTATTGGAGATAGGAGTCTCACGGTCTTTCCTGCCCGGGCTAGCTTTGAATCTCAATCCTCAGATCTCAGCCTCCTGAGTAGCTAGGATTACAGGCGTGAGCCACCAGCGCCCGGCTATGAAACTCTTATCTCCAATAAATCACCAGAAAACTGGAAGTGGTACTGTGGTTCAAGTGTTAAGAGTGCTAGCCAAGAGCTGAGGGACAGCGCCAAGTTCAAGCCCCACGACCAACAACAACAAGAACAAAAAAAAACACCAGGAAGTGGCGCAGTAGCTCAAGTGGTAGAGCACTAGCCTTGAACTGAAGAGCTGAGGGACAGCACCCAGGCCCAGAGTTCAAGCCCCACAATCAACAAAAGATTCTCAGACTTTCCTACCTGGGCTGACTTTGAACTGCAATCCTTAGATCTCAGCCTCCTGAGTAGCTAGGATTACAGGCATGAGCCACGAGCAGACCACATTTCTGCGTAGCTAGGATTATCCTTCTACACCTCATTTATTTTCTGCAATAGTCTCAATAACAATTTTTGTCCAGCTGGTCCTGAACCATGATATTCCTATCTCCACCTCCCCTATAGCTGGGATTACAGGTGCATGCCACTGCACTTGGCTTAAAAAGGTTTTAAAGATGCCTTTGGAAAGTGTGGTGTATACACCTATAATCCTAGCACTTGGGAGGCTGTGGCAAGATGATCAAGTGTGAGGCCAACCTGGGCAATGAAGTGAGCTCTAGGCCACTGTAATGTCTCAAAACAACAACAACAACAAAAAAAAAACACAGCCAGTCAGACAGAGATCTGAGGATCAAAATTCAAAGCCCACTTGGGCAGAAAAATCCATGAGACTCATCTCCAATTAACTACCAGAAAACTGGATGTGGTGAGATTCTTTTTTATTTTGGCCAGTCCTGGAGTTTGATCTCTGGGCCTGGGCACTGTCCCTGAGCTTCTTTGCTTAAGGCAAGCCCTCTACCACTAGAACCATAGCACCATTTCCAGCTTTTTTGAGTTTATTGGAGACAAGTCTCACAGACTTTCCTATCCAATCTGGCTTAGAACCACGATCCTCAGATGTCAGGCTCCTAAGTAGCTAAGATTACAGATGTGAGCCACCAGCACCCAGCAGTGGCAAGATTCTTTTTTTTTTGGGGGGGGGGGCAGGTGTCTGGTCATGGGGCCTGAACTCTGAGCCTGGGCTCTGTCCCTCAGCTCTTCAGCTCAAGGCTAGCACTCTACTACTTGAGCCACAGCCCCACTTCCGGCTTTTTTCTTTTTGCTTATGTGGTGCTGAGGAATCAAACCCAGGGCCTCATGCATGCAAGGCAAGTGCTCCACCACTGAGCCACCTTCCCAGCCCAGTGGCAAGATTCTTAATGAGCAGAAAGATGGAAGTGGAGATGTGTCTTAAGTGGTAGAATGAACAAAAAAGTTGAGCAAGAGTAAAACCTTGCGTTCCAGCCCCGTCCCAGTAGTTGCAGAGAGGGGAGAGAAAAGAGAAGATATTGTTCAGCAGCCTAAGGTCTGAAAAATAATAATCAGATCAATAATCCTGACAGAAAGATATTTAAAAGCAAAGATTATTGTCTAATCTATAGGTTAGGTTCCTCCCAATGCAGATTCATTTGGAAATGCTATGCCTGCACAAACATTTCATCTCAGCCTACATTCCCTTTCTCCCCATTTATACAGTTGCACTTCTGCTACTGCATGTGGAGAGGACATACACCTTTTTTTCTCTATGCCTCTGGACTATATCCTCTAACTCAATGATGGGAGACAGTTCATTTTTCCATTTTCTATTTGAATCCATGAGGAAACTAATGACCTTCTCTCTGCTACTCTATGAAACCTCAGCATATCTTCTTTTTAAATCCCATACTAGCAACAGTAAGTGGATAGCAAATAGATATTAGAGAAGTAGATGAAAATGGGAAGTTATCTGGTAGTGAGCTGTTTCCTTACCTGCTCCACTACAGGGTGACAGGAACCATTTCATTTACAAGCTTCCTAGACACATGAAATAATCTGTGATGTACAATAAGGGTAACAGGCTCTAAGTTAAAGTCATAGTTCTAATAGCTGCTAGTTCTTTGACCTTGGACAAGTTGCTTAAACTTGCTGAACCTTAGTTTCATCTTCTGGAAAAGACTGTGTGCATTTGCAGTGCCTGTGAAAACTAAATAAAGAAAATCTACATAAAGGCCCTAGGCAGTGTCTGCCATTTAACAGGCACTCGATAAACATTAGCTATTATTACTGGACAAGAGTAAAAAATATTTTGTTTTCAAAATGATTATTGGTTTGAAAAGGTGTACATATAATTTAAAACTACTATCAATATGGGAGAACACTACAAAACTGGAGATGACGGCTGGGAAGGTGGCTCAGTGGTAGAGCACTTGCCTTGCATGCCTGAGGCCCTGGGTTCGATTCCTCAGCACCACATAAGCAGAAAAAAATAAAAAGCCGGAAGTGGCTCTGTGGCTCCAGTGGTAGAGCACTAGCCTTGATCTGAAGAGCTGAGGGACAGTACCCAGGCTCAGAGTTCAGGCCCCACAACCAGACCCCCCAAACAAAACAAAAACAAAAAAATACTGGAGATGAAGCTGGGAGCTCACAACTGTAATCCTAGCTATTCAGGAGGCTGAAATTTGAGGATTGCAGTTTGAAGCCAGTACAGTGTTGAGACTCTATCTCCAATTAACCACCCAAAAGCCAGAAGTGATGCTGTGGCTCAAGTGACAGACCACTAGCCTTGAGTCTGTGTGTGTGTGGGGAGGGGGGGCAGTGCCCAGGCCCTGAGCTCAAGCCACACAACTGAGAAAAAACAAAAACAAAACCTAGAGCTGATTCAGCCAGACTTCCTTGTGCCTAATTTGAAATGTCACTTAACAAATGTCACAATACGGGAATATAATGAAAATGTGAACAATTCCTCTCTGTAATAAATCTAGGATTATTTCATTTTAATCTTCCTAATCCAAGATGCTTTTCAAAATAAAGTCTTCCAATCTAGAACTAGTAAGAACAGCAAAGGAAGGGTGTCTTCCTTTGAACTAATAGGAGTTTTGCCAAACAAAAAGAGAAACCAGCCAGTACCCAACTCCCAGAATGACAGCTCTCATATCCACGGAGTACAATCAGAGAAGCACTTAGATCAATCCCAGTTCCTGTGGCTCAAGCCTGTAAACTTAGCTACTCAGGATGCTGAGATCTGAGAATCACAGCCAGGAAGCCCATGAAACTTATCTCCAATTAATCACAGAAAAAGCTTAAAGTGGAATTGTGGATCAAATGGTAGAATGCTAACCTTGAGCAAAAGGAGCTCAGGGACTGCTCAAGCCCAGAGTTCAAGTCCTAGCCCTGGCAAGCAAGCAAATAAATAAATAAATCCTGTGTCAAAAGAACATTGCCTCCATAGGAAGGACTTGAGAAATGGCAGCTCTGAATACAGACAAGCAGCTCTGCTTCAACAGCAGGATATAGCACAGTCAGGTTTTCAGATGCAACCTCCAACATTTCAAAAGCAACACTCATACAAAGTCCTAAATTCGGAAAAACAAAAAGTTCTCACACAATATCTGAGGGGAGTTTGGGGGGATATAAAAAAAAAAAAAAAAAAAGAACATTGCCCCTTAAGCATGCAGCAGTAAGGCCCTAGTCACATAGCTAAAGGGGCAGCTTTACAATTTTTTTTTTCGGTCAGTTGTCGGGCTTGAACTCTGGGCTAGGGTGCTGTCTCTGCACTCTTCAGCTCAAGGCAAGCACTCTATCGTTTGGGCCACAGCACCACTTCCAGTTTTCCAGTAGTTTATTGGAGATAAGAGTCTCATGGACTTTTCCTGCCCAGGCTGGCTTTGAACCGTGATTCTCAGATCTCAGCCTCCTTAGCAGCTAGGATTATAGGCATGAGCCACTCAAATTAGTGTGGTGGCTCATCCACGAAAAATTCAAGTTCAAGACCAGACTGAGTTACATACATATCAAGAACTGAAGAGCAGGAGGGCTGGGAATGTGGCTCAGTAGTAGAATGCTTGCCTAGCATGCACGAAGTCCTGGGTTCGATTCCTCAGTACCACATAGACAGAAAAGGCTGGAAGTGGTGCTGTGGCTTGAGCAAAAGTGTGCTAGCCTTGAGCAAAAGAAGCACAGGGGGGCTGGGAAGGTGGCTCAGTGGTAGAGCGCTTGCCTTGCATGCATGAGGCCCTGGGTTCTATTCCTCAGCACCACATAAGAAAAAAGAAAAAGAAAAAAAAAAAGCACAGGGACTGTGTGTAGGCCCAGAGTTCAAGTCCCAGACTGGAGAAAGAAAAAAGTTTCTACTCTGTGGGTCTATGGCATGACTTTAACAGAAAAAGCCTCAGAATGCCAGATTTCAAACTACAGGTCCCTGTCTGACTAATTGCAAACCTTTGAGATCACAGAACACAAAACATGTCAACACTCTAGCTGGAGGTCTGGTATCAGTCCATGCTCCTCTGGCTCATACATCTCCCATACTACACCCAAATTAAACAAACAGGTTTCTTTCCTTTTTTATTTTTTAGCTCTAAGACTCCAACTTGTTACCCCAACATAGTACCCAACACTGTGGGCTCAACCAATGGAGCCATGCCTCCAACCTGAAGAGGTTTCTAATTTGGTGAGGGAGATGGGTGGGTGGGTTGAGACTAAATATTTATCTACTCTAAGCAGCAAACTATACATTTTGGCTGTATAATTTAAATATTATGGAGACATCAACTCCACACATGTGGATTATTTATCATAGTCTTAACACAGGGGTAGTTTTACTCCCGGGAGAGATTTAATAATACCTGAAGGTACCTGATAGTAGCATTTACTAAATAGAAGCTAGGAATGTTTTCTGTTTTTTGTTTTTTTTTAAACATACGACAGCTCTCAATCACAAAGCCTTAATCTGGCCCATAGTTCAGTACACCAATGTTGAGAAATCCTGTTGTCCCGTTTTTGCCACATATCCTGGGGAAGTTCCAAATTTTTCTTGCTCCTAATTCTTGACTCTGGAGGTAAATATCATTGATTTTTATATTTAAAAACCCTTTTTCTAACCGGGTGTTGGTGGCTCACGCCTGTAATCCTAGCTACTCAGAAAGCTGAGACCTGAGGATCATGGTTCAAAACCAACCTGGGCAAGAAAGTCCATGAAACTCTTACCTCAAGATGTTCTTTCCTTAACCCTCTTTTCTAGCCAGAACTCTAAGTGAGGCAGGAGGAAGATGAGACAAGGAAGACTGTGTTAAGGAAAGGGTGATATTCAAAACTGCCATGTCTATGTCACTCAAGATAATACAAAGATAATTGTTCTCTGTTCTTACATATTCGGAACTATGTAGGTTCTACAACAGCAATTAGGTATTAAGTCTTACTATCATATTACTAGCACCTAATTTAGTACTAAGTACAGAAAAGAATCAAAAGAAATTTATGTTGCTGGGCAATGATGGCACATGCTTGTATTATAATCTAGCTAGTTAGTATGAGATCTTCGGATCAAGGTCTGACACCAGTCCAAGCAGAAAAATCTTGGAATTCTTTTCTCCAATTAACCAACAAAAAGCCATAAGTGTTGCTGTGATTCAAGTAGTAGAGCACCAACCAGCCTTGAGTGAAAAAGCCAAATGAGCATAAAGCTCTGCATTCAAGCCCCAGAGTATATGCATGTGCACACACACATATACACACTAAACCCACAAAACCAATGCTAAACTGATAGTGGTAAGAATTTCCAGGCCCATCAGGTGGATCCTGCCAGTAATCCTAGCTACTAGGAAACTGACAGCTGAAGATAGTAGTTCAAAGCCAGCTACACAGGAAAGTTCCTGAAGCTCTTATTTCCAATTAACCACCAAAAAGTCACAAGTGAAGCAGTGGCTCAAGTGGCTGAGCACCAGCCTTGAGCAAAAAAACTTAAAGAGCCAGGCACTGGTGGCGCAGGCCTGTAATCCTAGCAACTAAGGAGGCTGAGATCTGAGGATCACGGTTCAAAGCCAGCCTGGGCAGGAAAAGTCCCTAAGAGGCTAATCTTCGGGCTGGGGAGGTGGCTCAGTGGTAGAGCGTTTGCCTTGCATGCATGAGGCCTTGGGTTCGATTCCTCAGCACCATATAAGCAGAAAAAAAAAGCCGGAAGTGGTGTTGTGGCTCAAGTGGTAGAGCGCTAGCCTTGAGCTAAAGAGCTGAGGGACAGCGCCCAGGCCCACGCCCGGACCCCTCCCCCCTCCAAAAAAAACTCTAATCTTCAATAAACCACTAGAAAACTGGAAGTGGTGCTGTGGCTCAAGTGGTAGTGTGCTCACCTTGAGCTGAAGAGCACAGGGACAGCACCCAGGCCCAGAGTTCAAGCCCCATGACCAACAAAACAAACAAAAAAACACCTTAAAGACAGCATCCAAACCCTGAATTCAAGCCCTAGGACCCATGTCAAAAAAAAAAAAAAAAAAAAAGGGAAGAAAGTAAAGGAAAGCTGGGCACCAGTGGCTCACACCTATAAATCCTAACTACTCAGGAGGCTGAGATCTGAGGATCAAGGTTCAAAGCCAGCCCGGGCAGCCTGGGCAGGAAAGTCCATGAGACTCTTATTTCCAATAAAAACCACTAGAAAACTGGAAGTGGCATTGTGGCTCAAGCGGTAGAGTGCTTGCCTTGAGCTGAAGAACGCAGGGACAGCGCCCAAGCCCAGAGTTCAAGCCCCACGACTGACCAAAAAAAAAAAAAAAAAGCTGGGTACTACTCAGGAGGCTGAGATCTGAGGATCAAAGTCAGACCAAGCAGGAAAGTCCAGGAGACTCTTATCTCCAATAAACCAGTAGAAAACCAGAAGTGGCAAGTGGTAGAGCGCTAACCTTGAGCTGAAATGCTGAGGGACAGGTAGGGCCCAGGCCCAGAATTCAGGCCCTATGACCAACAAAAAACAAACAAACAAAAACCATACAAGCTCAAAACAGGGTTTTGTTGTCATTTTCCAACATTTTTTGAAGATTTAACCAACAAGCTAATGAAAAGATAGTCCTACCTCACCCACATGAAAAATACTCATCTTGGACTACAAAGACACCAACATCCTAATTAAATTAAAGCCTGAGAGTATGGCTCTGGTAGAGAGATCCTGGGCTTAAGAGGCCTTGGGTTCAAATGGTATTGGGTTCAATGCTCAACTTCTGAGATGGGAGAAACAAATCAAAATTCGACCCCTAAGTTCTACTAGGCACAGTGGCCCATAGCTGTAATCTTGCACTTAAGGGATATAGGCAAGATAGGAGTTCAAGACCAGCCTAGACAATATAAGAAAACCCTGTCTAAATAAAAAGAAACAAGCCGGGCGCCAGTAGCTCATGCCTGTAATCCTAGCTACTCAGGAGGCTGAGATCTGAGGATCGTGGTTCAAAGCCAGTCCGGGCAGGAAAGACCATGAGACTCCTATCTCCAATAAACCACTAGAAAACCGGAAGTGGCCCTGTAGCTCAAGTGGTAGGGCGCTTGCCTTGAGCTGAAGAGCTGAGGGACAGCGCCCAGGCCAGAGTTCAAGCCCTATGACCAACAAAATGAATAAATAAATAATAAAAAGAAACAAGAAGGAATAATTAATTACCCCAGTTAATATCTTTTTTTTTTTGTAGGCCGTGGGGCTTGAACTCTGGGCTTGGGTGCTGTCCCTCAGCTCTTCAGCTCAAGGCTAGCGCTCTACCATTTGAGCTACAGAGCCACTTCCGGTTTTCTGGTGGTTTATTGGAGATAGGAGTCTCATGGTCTCTCCTGCCCGGGCTGGCTTTGAACCACGATCCTCAGATCTCAGCCTCCTGAGTAGCTAGGATTACAGGCTTGAGCCACCAGCGCCCGGCTCCCAGTTAATATCTTAAATTGTATACTTACTCTGCATTCTAAGACATGAATTTTGGCAGTATTTGTTTCATTTAACAGATCATAACACAAATTCAAATATCACACTAATTACTAACCTGTACACTATTTTAGTAGTAAAAGGATGACAGTTTGGTACTTTAAAACAAAAGCCAACACCAGAAACAGTCAGTAGCCCTAATGGGCTCTGCTTCTCTCATGGCAACAGCTGATTCCAGAACCACCAAGATTGAAAAATGAACCTCTCAAGGCATTCTAGATTTCTGATGGGCTGAGGTCAGTCCACATAATTGTCTCTATACCTCAAAAATTCTATTTTTTTTGTTTGTTTGTGGTGCCAGTCCTAAGGCTTAAACTCAGGGCTTATGCACTGTCCCTGAGGTTTTCGTTGTTTTTTGCTCAAGGCTAGAGCTTAAGCCACATCTCCACTTCTGGCTTTTTTGGGGTAGTTTTGGGGAGATAAAGAGTCTCTCTTTTCCACCTAGGCTGACTCTGAACCATGATCCCTATAATCCTATCTACTTAGGATGCTGAGATGGCTGAGATCTAAGTGCAAGCCACCAGTGCTGTGCTCCTATGTGTATGGGGGTGGGAGAGTGCTGGGGTTTGAACTCAGGACCTGGGTGCTGGTAAGAATCCCATGGATTTTTCCTGCACTGGCTGGATTCAAATCTTGGATCTTGGGCTGGGAAGGTGGCTCAGTGGTAGAGCGCTTGCCTTGCATGCTTGACGCCATGGGTTCGATTCCCCAGCACCACATAAGCAAAAAGAAAAAAGGCGGGAGTGGTGCTTATGGCTCAAGTGGTAGAGCTCTAGCCTTGAGCTGAAGAGCTGAGGGACAGCGCCCAAGCCCAGAGTTCAAACCCCATGGCCGACCAAAAAAAAAACAAACAAACAAATCTTGGATCTTCAGATCGTGGCCTCCTGAACAGCTGTGAAAACAGATGTGAGCCATTGGCACCAGGCCATTTCCAGCTTTCTGTCCTTTTTTTTTTTTTTAAGTCAGTCATGGGGCTCTTCAGCTCAAGGCTAGTGCTCTACCACTTGAGCCACAGTGCCACTTCTGGCTTTTTCTGCTTATGTGGTTTTGAAGAATCAAACCCAGGCCTCTTGCATGCAAGGCAAGCACTCTACCACTGAGCCAGCCACCTTTCCAGCCTCTTTCTGCCTACTAACTGGAGAAAAAGCTCAGGAACTTTTTCTGCTCCAGCTGGATTTGAAACAAGATCCTCAGATCTCAGCCTCCTGAAATAGCTAGTATTAAGGGCGTGAGCCATGGGTTTATACTCCAAAAACTCTTTTAGGTTAAGTTAAAAAAAAAAAAAGGAAGACAGGTAACATTAATACATATAATCCTAGCTACTGAAGAGGCTGAGCAAGATTTAAGCCAGTACCAACTCAAGAAGCTGAGCAAGATTTGAGCTAGCTCCAACAGACAAAGCAGAGAAAAAGGAAATTGCAAGCTAGTGGCTCACACCTGTATTCCTAGCTACTCAGGAGACTGAGATATTGAGGATCAAGGTTCAAAGCCAGCCTGGACAGGAAAGTCCATGAGACTCTTATCTCCAATAAACCACCAGAAAAAAACAAAAGTTGCTGTGGGTCAAGTGCTAGCCTTGAGCTGAAGGGCTGACAGAGAGGGCCCAGGCCCAGAGTTCAAGCCCCACAACTGACCAAAAAAAAGCAAAATAGAGCTGGGTGCTGGTGTCTCACACCTGTAATCCTAGCTACTCAGGGAGCTGAGATCTGAGGATTACAGTTGAAAGGCAGCCTGGTCTGATGAATTAACCAGCAGAAGTAAGAGTCTACAAGATTCTTTTTCCCAATTAACCACCAAAAGCTGTGGCCGAAGTGGCAGGGCACTACCCTTGAGCACAAAAGCTTAGGAACCTGCCCAGGGCCTGAGTTCAAGCCTCAAGATCATCACCAAAGAAGTAAAATAGGTGGGCACTGAGGGTTGGTGCCTATAATCCTAGCTACTCAGGAAGCTCAGAGCTACTCAGGAGGCTGAGAGCAGTTCAAAGTCAGCCCAGGCAGGAAGTTCCATGAGAATCCTATTTCTAGTTAATTATCAGAAAACCAGAAGTGGTGCTGTGGCTCAAAGTGGTAGAGTGTTGACCTTGAACAAAAAAGACATTAGGGGCGCCGGTGGCTCACACATGTTATCCTAGCTACTCAAGAGGCTGAGATCTGAGGATTGTGGTTCAAAGCCAGCCCTGGCAGGAAAGACCTTGAAACTCTGATCTCCAATAAACCACCAGAAAACCAGAAGTGGCACTGAAGCTCAAGTGGTAGACTGTTAGCCTTGAGGTGAAGAGCTGAGGGACAGTGGCCCAGGCCCAGAGTTCAAATCCCACAACAAACCAAAAAAAAAAAAGAAAAAAGAACTTAGGCACAGTGTCCAGGCCCGGAGATCAAGGCCCAGGACCAATCAAAAAGAAGAAAAGAAAAAGTGAATTAAGTCATTTGGGCACCTGTGGCTCATACCTGTAATCCTAGCTACTTAGAAATCGGAGATTTTGAGGACTGCAGTTCAAAGCCAAACCAGGCAATCAAGTCTGTGAAACTATCACCAAATAGCCACCAAAAAAGCTGGAAGCAGAGCTGTGGTTCAGTGGCAGAGTGCAAGGCTTGAGCAAAAAGCACAGGGACAGCACCTAGGCCCTCTGGGTTAAGCCCCAGGACTGGCAAAAAAAAAAAAAAAGTGGGGGGGGGGAGGCAGATGGTAAGAACTCTTTTATTCTCTTTGTTCTGCAGATGATAAAACCTCCAGGAACTTCAGTCAACAACAGGCTTCCCACAAACTCTCCTTAAGTTAGAATCACCTCTCAGGAACAAGCTTACCACTCTGAATCCCTGATTTACAAATACTTAGTCAAGCTGGGGCACCTACAGCTCATTCCTGTAATCCTAGCTACTTGAGAGGATGAGATCTGAGGTTTGTGGTTCGAAGTCAGACAGGGCAGAAAAGTGGCCATGAGACTTTTATCCAATTAACCACTCAAAAGCCAGAAGTGGAGCTATGGCTCAAAGTGGTAGAGCCCTAACCTTGGAGCTGAAGAGCTCAGCGACAGAGCCAGGGCCCTGAGCTCAAGCCCTACAACCGACCAATATCAAAAAAAAAAAAAACTTAGTCATATACAGATCCTAAAAGCTATGCAGATTTCCTCTTCTCTTCTTCCACTTTGAGAATCTACCCTTATTCACTTCACAAATTCACTTGCTCAGATGCTCTGAAATATCCAAACTGTCTGAAGAAGCCACTCTCCTGACACAAGAGATCCCAAGTCTTTTCTTGCAGCTTGTATGTTGAGAGCATCTAAATCACTTGTACTTAATTGATGCAGCTGGTGGATCACTGAATTTGTTTCTCTATGACCTCTAGCTCAAGAAGAAAAATAAATCCAGACTGGAAGGCAGAGATCCTTTGCAGGGAGGGGGGGGGGGTGTGGATGGAATCAGGATCAGTGAGTCAACTGTAGTTGACTACTACATAAATGAAGTTTTAAAAAGTCTAATGAAAGGTCTCTGAGGCCACATGTCTGGCAGGATCCAAGGTTGCCCAGGCCTCAGAAAATGAAACCAAATCAGATTAAAATGGACATTTCAAAACAACAAGAGACGCAGCAGCAAATGCACAGCTGCCATTTCCCGGCCACTTCCTGCGGGAGGCTGGGGGAGGGGCTGTTTGTGTACAGATGGAGGTGGAAGCCATCCCCCCCCCAACGCCCCCCAAAGGATACAAATCCCTCACTCCAGTAAGCCCTACAAAGGATGCCTGCTACTGGCACTGCCTTTCCCCGAAGACTGGGAGCAGCGGGCAAGAAAGGGATTGATGTAAGGGATTTTGGTATTTTCTTTTTTTTTTTTTTTTTTGCCACGGAAACGGGGATCCCCACGGTAAAGGATTTCCTGGGAAAGGAATCCCCTCTTTAGTCTTCCTCTCCGCCCGGTCAAATCCGGACGCCTCGCACCAACCCCGTCAACCTCCATCCCTGGAGTGGGGGACTCTCCCGGGACGTGCGGGCCCCACGCCAGGCGCCGCTCCGCTGCCAGCCAGGCCCTCACCTGCCCTCGGGGCTCCGGAGAACCTGCGCGCTCCCCGGGGGGGGGGGACGCCTCGGACCCCGGGCACCCCGGGTCTCCGCAGCCCACACGCCCCGCTGCCCGCAAACCGGTAGTTTAAGGCAGCCCTCGCACGCGGGCACCCTCCCCCCGGGATTCCACCCGCG
>NW_012267219.1:1953403-1957654 GCF_000151885.1 Dipodomys ordii
CACGGGGAAGCCCGGCGTGAAAACGGGGCTCCCTTCCCTCAGGCACCCGGCCACGGCCCCCCACAAACCTGAGGCGGCGGCGGCGTCAGGCCGGGCTCGGGGCTCGTCTCCCCGCCGGGGGGCGGGCGGTTCACATGGCCGCGCTCCGGGCGCCGGGAGGGGAGGAGACGCCGGCCGGGGAAGGGGGTTTGGGGGTGCGGGAGGGGGGAGGGGGACGCGGCTCAACCGCGGGGCCCGAGCGGAGCCAACATGGCCGGCGGGGGAGGAGAGAGTCGGTGCCGGAGGGGGCGGGGAAGCTGCGGCCGGAGGAGAGCCGCCCTCCCCGGCCTCCGCCACAGGGTCCTAGCGCCCCGCCGCCCGGCTGCCAGGCCCGAATCTGGGTCCTAGCGCCGCTGGGGTCTGCCAGCCGGCCGCCCCACGGGCAGCTCCCTCGGCAGCCCAACCTCCCGGTGGGCTGCAGGCAGGCAGGCTTCCCAAGAGCCGAACTTTCCGGAAAGGCGTGCCACAATCCCAAGGTTAACCCAAGAGACGAGGCCACATTTATAGACCCAAAGGCATGGGCCGCTTTCTGGGACTGGCGCCTGGATTATAGTCTCAGGGGCAGTTTTATTTCCCGGGCGAGGCAGTGGAAAAATGGAAGTGAAAAGGTTAGGGCGTTATTTAGTCCTGGCAAAAGGGTGACAGAGGCAAGAGCCTGCCACCTACTTACCTTCTGTCCTGTCCGGGCAGCCTGGGCCTGCCTAGATCACCACTTTCCTGACGACATCTGCAGGGCCTTGGGCGTTGGAAAGATTCCTGAGCATAGGGATTGGAGGCTAGGCTCTGGGTCCAGACAACTCGATTCTAGTCTAAACAGGGTCAGAGGGCAGAGAGGATAAGCAGAAAGCTCACCAACAAATAGAGAAGCCAGAAATGTCTACCTACTTTTCAGTTCTAATACTTTTTTTTTGACAGGATTACATAGCTGTGTGGAATCTGGGAACAGAAACATAATAAAACCCATTAGAGGAATTGGCTGTCTTCTCCTAAAACACTGTAGACCCCAGGGTAGGAAACATGATGTTAGAGCTTATATAAGTAGTAGTTCAATCCCTCATTTGTCAGATGGAGAAGGCCCAGAGAGGTTCACTGACTTCTTCAAGGTCAAACAGTGGATAAAATACAACTAGAAAGGAAACCAGCTTTTTAAGTTTCCTTTCTTTACAACTCTCACTTCACAGGATTCATTTCAAGATAACTCCCATTCAATTCAGTCCAATGGATTTCTATTTAAAAAAAAAAATAGCCCAAACCGTGTAAAAAGCTCAGGCTGAGCATTTTGGAAGAGATGATACAACTGGCAGGTTGAGGAGTGCCACCAAATAACTTTGGTCTTTCGGGGGTTGCCAGAGAAAAATACCTGGAAAAGGAGTGTGGACAAGGCAAGGTGGGGCCTAATCGACTGGTCTAGATTGGATATCCTAACTCCACAGATGAGTGGGCTTTTTTCTGAGGGGGGGGGGAGAACTCCACCCATAAATACTTTAGAGGATAAGAAGGAATGCCTTACGGAGAGGGCCAGCAAAGGCTAAGGAGGGTTTCTCTCCTTCGGAGATAAGTAGATTACCAAGGGAAGGAGAAGACAACTAAAGTCCTTCTCTTCTCCATGTCAGACAGATTTATAGTCCCACAGATTTATAGGTCACCTTGCAGGGAGGGAGGGAGAATAAAAGACACTTGACAACTAGCTCCACAGTAGCCTGCTAGTCCTTGAGTAAATTGAGCCCACGTTGGATGGAGAGGCCAGCCAACTTCTGCTGAGAAATGCCTCTTTAATTCCAAAATAAAAAATAAAGGTAGGTTGTACTGGCACCTGAAGGGCGGTGGGGGTGAGGAAGCAGGTGGGAAGGAGAGCTGGTATCCCTTTTCCTCTTTCTTCCCTCTTCCAGGGCCAGGAGAGAATCTTCTACATCCGCCCCAGTCGCTAAGCTAGCCAGTGGGAGACTAGGCAGGCGGGAGGGGGTGGAGCCTGCGCCAGTCAGACGGGCTGTAGCCACGCCCCTTCGCTCCACCACCACACACCCACACACACCCACCGCTGGCTCCACAGGGCTCCGGAAGAGCCGGTTACTCCTGTGCCCCACTGACTGTCCCCACCCCTTCCGAGCCCCAGGCCTAGTCTCCAGGGCAACCTCTAGGTATCTCTGCCAGGAGCGGTGGGATAGAGTAGGACAGGACCACTTGGGGCTAGAAAAATGGGACAGGATCTACTTTTCCTATTTGGTACAAAAAGACAACCACCTACATCCCTGAATGAGTCCTGGCTTTATGGGGATCCTCCTAGCTCCCTGAAGGCTGAGGCTTGCTGCCGATGTGCCCCACAAATGTCTCCCCCCTGATAGCAGTTTGTTGCCCTTCTCACCCTACCCAGGCTACAGAGGGCAGATTGACCCTATATGTGTCCAAACATTCCTCAATCCAATCAGATGTGACCAATACATCCATCCACTCAACTCTCTTTAAGAAAGTACCAGAAGAAATGATCATAGTATCAGTAACTTGTGAGAAGAGCCTTTAAGGATTAGACCAAAACTTCCCTCAAGTCAGGCCTGAGAATGAGAAATTAGCACCTGCTCTACCTTTCTCACCTTCCTGACTCGGGTCAGCTGCCATAGTGCCTGGCTCCACTGGAGAACCAGATGGCTGCGTGGGAGAAGTAGGCCTGCATATTCCCTCTCCCCTTCCAGACACTTCTGCCATCCAACCCCAGTACCATTGCTGATTTCCCCCAATGCCCTCCAGGACCCCTAGATGGTGACTCAGAAGAGTCTGAAACAAATCCTGACAACCACTCTCCTAATTCTGGAGGTGGGGGAAGGAATGAAAGCAGGTGCTATGGGTGCAGCTGGACTTGGGGTAAGGTGTATTTCCCAATGAAGGCAGGGCTAATTGTACACCACACACACAACACCTTCCTAGCAGGGTGCTGGTGGCTCACACCTGTAATCCTAGCTACTCAGGAGGCTGAGATCTGAGGATCTAGAGTCTCCAATTAATGACTCAAGAAAGCCAGAAGTGATAGAGCCCTAGTCTTGAGCACAAAAAGGCTCAGGGACAGAGCCCAGGCCCTGAGTTCAAGCCCCAGGACTGTCAGAACAACAAAACTACCTTCCTTCCTCAGGCTCGTGAGACAGCTCATACTATTAATAGGGTCTAGTAGAAATGGCTCTCAGCCTTGTAAACCATTCCAGTCGATTTGCCCTCCCTCTTAGGTTGAAGCCAATCTAGTTTTTATCACCCTTATATTTTGGAGAGGCTGGATGGTCTATCAGTAAACCTTTCCCTCTCTTCCCTCCAAGTCGGCCTGTGCCCCTCGGATTCCCCAGCTTTTCAATGGGCATCTCTGTGGTGAGCCCATATTTCCTAGGGGCTGGGAGTTCCCTTGGCATCTGAAAATGGAGAAAGTGGTTCCCTTGGCATCTGAAAATGGAGAAAGTGGGGCTTCCTTGCCTTACCTAGCACCCCAATTCCCTCGGAGACTCAGCCTCACTCCATTCTGCCCCGCTAACAGCCGCTAGAGGTCAGGACCACAAGGTTCCCGCTGCGAACTGGCCCCCACCTCCGGGGGCTCTGGGGGAGGGGCGTTCCTAGGCTAGAACAGCCAACCCCAAGCCCAAGAAGAGAGCCCTTCCCACCTAGGCTCGGTGGGCGGTACGGAGGTCGGACCCCAAACATCGAGACGTGGGTAGGGAAGAGGGCCGCGGGAAAGCTTTTAGGTGGGATTTGGTTGAACTTGAAGGGCTGAGTGAAGCCAGGCTGGATAGTAACTGTGGCCTAAGTTGTCTCCCCCTCCTCCCGCGCTTCCTACAAGCAAGGAGAGTTGTTGGGGTGGCGGTTATCCGCCCTCCCATCGGGGTTAGAATGGCGTGGGAAAGCGCGAGTTCCAGAGAGGAGGCGGCAAAACCTAGACCGCGGGAGATGTTTTTTTTCTTTTTCTTTTTCCTGGCAGAGGGGAGATCCTGGGCCCAGCATAGGAGGGGGACCCCGGGAGCCGATGGCGGAGCGGCGTGGGGAGACCCAGCATTCCGGTCGCAGAGGACAGGGGAGAAACGGGCCATTCAAGAAGGGGGGTGAGGGGCGTGTGTGGGGAGAGCCGCTCCCACGGGGAGAGGGAGGGTCCGGTCCTGAGTCCCGGGGTTGGCACCGGGGGATCCGCCAGCCCCGGAGGTGGGGTCCAGGCCTCACCTGGAGCAGGGCCGGGCCGCGAGCACT
>NW_012267219.1:1957784-1991965 GCF_000151885.1 Dipodomys ordii
GCGGTCGTAAAGGATCCGCTGGGGGAGGGGAGGGCGGGTGGCGTCTCCTAGGGGCCAGACCAGGAAGGATCCCAGATGGAGGAAGAGCGAACAGATCCCAGGAAGAGACCGAAACTTCTGCGGCGTAGTGGGGCGGGGGCGGGGAGTGGAGGGAGAAGAGATGGTGGTGGGTCGGAGCTGGAGTACTTGGGAGAGATGTGCCAAGGCTCCTCAGGCATCATCAAAGACTTACAAAGAAGGCGGGCCGTGGGGAGTCACAAGGATTTCCCGGAGGCCTTAGGGGAGCAGGGGTGAGAACTCAAGGCCGGGCATGCTGGAGGTCACGCACAGCGCCCTGCTCGGTGAACAGCTTCCCCTGCTTCACCCCCTCTTGGGCCCCATCCATACAGCTGCGGAGCCTCTAGGATCAGGGAAGCCACAAGGGCAAAACCTTCCTGTCCTCTCAACCTCAGCCCTACCTCTCACTCACTGTCCTCCGTGACTAGTGTGGCAGCCATCCATGGAGCCCTCGTGAGGTTGGGATTGTGGGACCGTGGGAACTGGCTTGATTCATAGTTGGGCTTTGCCCCAACCACCACCACCACTACCCTGGTAGCAACCTCTGGAGGAACGGGAAGCAGCTGCTCAAGAGCAGCCCACCTGGTAGAGGGTCAGGGTGGGGGAGGAGAGCTGATAGGGACTTAAAAGGCCTGAGTGAAATCAGGGGGAGGGGAGGCACCTCTAACACGAACGAAAACAACAACAAAAGGGCTCACAAAGAGTACTACACAATATTACCAGGATCAGCTTAATTTCACCGAACAGGGAGCGGAAAGCCAGGCCTAAGGCACAGCCTCAGGGGCTTCAATAGAGCTGGAGTACGTCAAGGTCGGCTGGTGTCGATCTTCAGCCACCCCCTCCCCTTCCCCGTGGTCCCATTTCCTCTCTTTCACCCCTAAAAGAGCAAAGGTTAAGCCCCACCCCTGCTGAGTCAGCCTGGGAGGGAGCTAGGCATCCCTCAGGCCTTCCCTGGGGGCTGGCCCCAAACTCACCCATGTCAGGCTTGAAGGGCTCCTGGTTGGGACCACTTGGCTGCTCACTGTCCTTGGGCTCCCTTCAATGTGAAGGCTTGTGTTAGATCCTCCAAAACTGTGAACTGAGAACTAGCAAGAATCAAACAGCCAATGTATGCTTCCTGCGAACCTCACAGCCTGAACTGCTGTAGGGTGATGTCCCTGTGTGACAGACTGGTAGGGAGGGAGGAGGGAGGAAAGAGGAGGGAGGGAAGGGCGGGGCTTTCTCTGGGTGGAGAGAGGGAGGAGACCCAGGACAGGGCAGACTGGGAGAAATATGGAGGAAGGTTAGAACTATGGTGACTCTTCGGTAGCACGGTAGAAGAGGACAGTAAAAGGAGAAGCAACTAATCGTAGCTAGTGAGATGGAGAAGGTGGTCGATAAATACTGAAGAACACCAATGTAGAAGGGGATGCAAATGAGCTTTGGTACCTCAGTTCCTGGGTCCTCATCTGGTTACTGGGGGAAACGAAAAAGCTGACCGGTACACGGGGGCCTTCGCTAGCATACCCACGAGCAAGTCAGAGCCTGGAAGAAGTGTTTCCCCCCTCAGCCCCCGCCCAGTAACATTTCCCCCAATCCAGGCTTTTCTGGGAGCAAACTACCAGGCACATGCAGCTCAGGGGCTCCACCTTCTGTCCAGATGGTGGCACAGGAGGAACTGCTGCCTTGGACGTCACCGCAAGAGGGGAGGAAGCTCGCAGGCCCCAACTCTGCCCCAGGCGGGTCTCCCAGGGCCCCTCATCAACCTTCTGGCCCTAGGGGCCCCTGAATTGGGAGCTCAACCTGTCCCCCGCCCAGCTTCTACTAAATCGAAAGCCTTGGAGGGCGGGGCTTATAGATACAGGCTCTGCTTCAGGACAAAAGCCCCAGCTGGTTTGTAAACAGTCATTAGATGAGACAATCACCTCTCAGCAAATAGCCTTTATAGATTCAAAATGGTGAGATCAGTTTTCTCAATCTCCAAGGCTGCCGCGAGAGGGCACTAGGATAGGTGTGGGCCCCAAGAACAATTACAGGGAACCAAGTCTGACCTTGCAATCTGCAATTTATTGGGCCAAAAGGAGAATTTATCTAATTGCATTTGGTCAGCAGCCCTAGCAGTAACCCTGAAAATTGCTATTTCCCTTTAGCAGTTTACTAAGCCCCTTTCCAAACTTATGAGATCTTTGCAGAGCTCAGCTATGCCTCCTGAATTTTCCCCCCACAGAGACTGAAGCAATCACAAACGTGCAAGTTTCAGCTTGCTCAAAATGTCAGGAGGCAGGGGCTGGGAAGGTGGCTCAGTGGTCGAGTGCTTGTCTTGCATGCATGAGGCCCTGGAGCACCACATAAGCAGAAAAAAGCTGGAAGTGGTGCTGTGACCCAAGTGGTAAGAGTGCTAGCCTTGAGCTAAAGAGCTGAGGGACAGTGCCTAGGCCCAGAGTTCAGTCCCATAACCGACCAAAAAAAAAAAAAAAGACGGTAAATTTTCTGCACAGCTCACACCTGTAATCCTGCTCAGAAGGCTGAGATCTGAGGATCACAGTTCGAAGCCAGCTAGTCAGTAGTCTCTGACTTATCTCCAATTAAGCACCAAAAAGCCAGTATAGCGGTGACACAAGTGATAGAGTTGCTAGCCTTGAGCAAAAAAGCTGAGGGGAAGCTAGGCACTGGTGGCTCACGCCTGTAATCCTAGCTACTCAGGAAGCTGAGATCTGAGGATCGCGGTTCAAAGCCAGCCCGGGCAGGAGAGACCGTGAGTCTCCTATCTCCAATAAACCACCAGAAAACTGGAAGTGGCGCTATAGCTCAAGTGGTAGAGCGCTAGCCTTGAGCTGAAGAGCTGAGGGACAGCGCCCAGGCCCAGAGTTCAAGCCCCACAACGGACAAAAAAAAAAAAAAAGCTGAGGGGAGAATGCAATCAAAACTTCAATGTACATACAAGAAAAATGAGTGAAGGGATGGGTTGGAAGAATGATGAAAGGGTGACACTGACCAAGATGCATTATATTCACAAATTGCTTTGCTAAATAGCTCTTAATAAAAATAATAAAGCTCAAGACAGCATCCAGGGTCTGAGTTCAAACCTCAGGAACTGCATGAAAGTTTCTGAAGAAATGAAGGCCAGTGCCAGCTCTGGTGTCACAGGTACGTAATCTCAGCATTTGGAATTCAGAGGAAAGGAAATGAGGATCAGTTCAGTCTGAGTCCTTGACTCAAATGGGGGGGGGGGGGAATCCAGTCATGATGTAATCAATAGTAATCAGTTTTTTCTTGTGGGTTGTAGGGCTTGGGTGCTCTCTTAAGCTCTTTTGCTCAAGGTTAGTGTTCCACTACTGGTTAATTGGAGACAAGTCTACTTCCCGGGGTAGGCTGGCTTTGAACTATAATCCTGATCTCAGCCTCCTGAGTAGCTAGGATTACAGGAGTGAGCCACCAGCAGCCAGATGTTGTTCCTTAAAAACAATTAGGGCTGGGAAGGTAGTTTAGTAGTAGAGTGCTTGCCTTACATGCTTGAGGCCCTGGGTTCCATTCCTCAGCACCACATACACGGAAAAAGCCGAAGTGGCACTGTGGCTCAAGTGGTAGAGCGCTAGCCTTGAGCTGAAGAGCTGAGGGACAGCGCCCAGGCCCTGAGTTCAAGCCCCATGAACGACAGGAAAAAGCAAATTTAAAATCATTTCCCCATTACGCCTTACTAAAAAAACTTTGCTTTTTTACCAAGCACAAATGTGCTATATAAAATGTTTAAAGCAGAAAAAGTGTTTTGATCAAATGCCACTTCACAAGTGGGCCAAAGCTCAGATCTAGTTGTGCACAACAAGATGCAGATCATAAATCCACAAGAATAATCCCCATTCCAAACATACATAGCCTTTTTTATGCTAAAGCTGAATGAATCTTTGAGGCCAAGTTGTCAAAAATTTCAGTGATAGGCATGGTGGCTATTTTTTTTTTTTTGTCGGTTGTGGGGCTTGAACCCTGAACTTGGGGGCTGTCCCTCAGCTCTTCAGCTCAAAGCTCTACCACTAGAGCCACAGTGCCACTTCTGGTTTTCTGAGTGGCTTATTGGAGATAAGAGTCTCATGGACTTTCCTGCCCAGGCTGGCTTTGAACCATGATTCTCAGATCTCAGCCTCCTGAGTAGCTAGGATTACAGGCATGAGCCACCAGCACTGGGATGGTGGCTCTCATAGTAATTGTATTTACTCAGGGAGCTGAGATCAGAATCACAGTTGGAGCCAGCCAAGCATATTGCAGGACTATAGTAGTTAGTATAAAATAGGAACAAAGTACAAGCATACACTGGGGCAAAAAGAGATCCTATCTACTTAAAAAAAAAAAAATCACGGGGCTGGGAAGGTGGCTCAGTGGTGGTAGAGCGCATGCCTTGCATGCCAGAGGCCCTGGGTTCAATTCCTCAGCACCACATAAGCAAAAAGAAAAAAAAAGCTGGAAGTGGCGCTGTGGCTCAAGTGGTAGAGCGCTAGCCTTGAGCTGAAGAGCTGAGGGACAGCACCCAGGCCCAGAGTTCAGGCCCCATGACTGGACTCAAAAAAAAAAAAAATCAGTGCAAAATAAGGGCTGTTGACATGGCTCAGTAGATCACTTCCCTAAAAGGTGTGAGGTCCTGAGTTCAAACCCTTATATTGTCTACCTACCCTCTAAAAAAAAGTAAATGTAGTCAGAACCAAGAAAAAGAGATACATTCTGAGGGGTATACATTTTATTGGAAACCTTAAATACTCTTGAGACAGAACATGTCTTCAATCAAGGGTCTTATCTGGCTTTCACAGAAAACTGTAAATTTTAGAACTGGAGGACAAGGAAAGGTACAGGATGAGGATGAGTGCTTAGTTTGTCAGGAGGACCCCTCACGATGCATGCTCTTCAGCCAGCTTATCAGCTTTTGCCACAGCTTCTTCAATAGGTCCCACCATATAAAAGGCCTGTTCTGGAAGATGGTCATATTCGCCTATAAAGGAAAATAAATCAGATTAGTAAGAAATGGAGGAATATTAACCTTTTGCAGTGTACTTCTTTTATAGTCAGATTTGAAAAACATGGTGTACAATGGATTAAGAAAACATGCTGGGGAGGACTGGGAAGGTGGCTCAGTGGTAGAGCTAAAGAGCTGAGGGACAAGTGCCCAGGCCCAGAGTTCAGCCTCCCTACCCCCAAAAAAAAATAGAAAACATGCTAGCTGGGTGTTGGGTGATTCTTTCCTATGATCCTACCTACTCAGGAGGCTAAGAGGATTGCAGTTCAAAGCCTGCCTGTCAGGAAAGTCTATGAGATAGATACTCATCTCCAATTAACCATCAGAAAACTGGAAGTGGTGGCTGAGTGGTAGAGTGCTAGCCTTCAGCAAAAGAGCTTGGGGGCAGCACTCAAGCTATTGAGTTCAAGTCCCAGGACAGACAAAAAAAGCAAAAACATGGGTTAAGATAACGTAACTTGGATTTAAAATCTTGCTACCATGGCTATGTGATACTAGGTTAAAACTTAGTGTGTTCCCAATTTGTTTTGTTTTTTTTTTTGGTTAGTCGTGGGGTTTGAACTCTGGGCTTGGGCGCTGTCCCTGCGCTATTCAGCTCAAGGTAAACACTCTACCTACCGCTTGAGCCACAGTGCCACTTCCAGTTTTTTAGTGGTTTATTCTAAGAGTCTCACGGACTTTCCTGCCCTGGCTGGCTTTGAACTGTGATCCTCAGATCTCACCCTCCTGAGTAGCTAGGATTACAGGCGTGAGCCACCAGCACCCGGCTTGTTTTGTTTGCCAATATTGGGGCTTGAACTCAGGGCCTAGGCACTGTCGTTGAGCTTGTTTATCTTAAGGCTAGCACTCTACCACTTGAGCCACAGGGTTACTGAGGAATCAAACCCAGAGCTTCATGCATGCTAGGCAAGCATTCTACCACTAACCCACATTCCCAGTCCCAATTTCTTCATTTGTATAACGTTTTTCCTTTAAGGTTGTACCTGCAGCTAGTCTTGATCTGAGTTGAAGTTCCAAGCCAGCCTGGGAAGGAAAGTAAGATTCTCTCTTTTTTTTTTTTGGTCGGTCATGGGGCTTGAACTCTGGGCTTGGGCGCTGTCCCTGCGCTCTTCAGATCAAGGCAAGTGCTCTACCACTTGAGCCACTGTGCCACTTTTTTTTTGCCAGTCCTGGGGCTTGAATTCAAGGCTTGAGCACTGTTCCTGAGCTTCTTTGGCTCAAGGGTACCTACCACTTGAGCCACAGCACCACTTTGGGCTATTTCTGCGGAAGAATCGAACCCAGGGTTTCATGCATATAAGGCAAGCACTCTACCAGTAAGCTACATTCCCAGCCTGAAAGTAAGATTCTTGCCTCTAACTAATCACCAAAATGCAGAAAGTGGAGCTGTGGCTCAAGTGGTAGAGTACCAAGCTTTAGTAAAAAAAACAAGCAAGAGGACTGGGAAGTTGGCTCAGTGGTAGAGCGCTTGCCTTGAATGCCTGAGGCCCTGGGTTCAATTCCTCAGCACCACATAAGCAAAAAGAAAAAAGCTGGAAGTTGGCACTGTGGTGCAGGTGGTAGAGCACTAGCCTTAATCTGAAGAGTTGAGGGACAGCGCCCAGGCCCAGAGTTCAGGCCCCACAACCGGACCCCAAAAAAAAAAAAAAACAAGCAAGATCAAGAGTCCCTGGGTTCAAGCCCAGGAACTGCCACAAGAAAAGAAGCAGAGAATCAAATACAAGGCACTCTAAATTATCAAATACATTGGTGGAAAATAAGCTTTTTAAAATTAAAACAAAACCACTATGATATATATAATTTGATGATCACTGGAATGAGAATATCAAGCATTCAGGATTTCAGTTTCTCTATCATTTTACCTTCAGTTTTATACCCAAAATCTTACCTGCCAAAATTTGCTGGAATCCTTTGATGGTCTCCTTCAAGGGTACCAGCTTTCCCATGTGTCCAGTAAAGACCTCAGCAACCTGGAATGGCTGAGACAAGAAACGCTGTATTTTCCTTGCACGGGACACAGTCAACTTATCTTCTTCAGAAAGTTCATCCATACCCAGGATGGCAATAATATCCTGGAGGGATTTGTAGTCCTATGGAAAAGCAAGAATAAAAAGCCCTGAGTATTCATATTCATTTAATTTAGACTCTTAAAACCAAGTACACATGTCACAATGAAATTCTTCCCCCTGTGTAACGAATGTATGCTAATTAAAAACTCAAGACAGAATCCTAAGAGTTAAAATAAGCCTCAAGCACCAACTACTACTGTCGTATTTCCTCGTTCCAAAGCAAATCAAATCACAATTAGGAAAGATCTAGTCCTAATATGGTTCTCAAATTACTTATGATCTTTTGACTATTAACCCCCAAAGCAATATACGCACCTGCAGGATCTTTTGCACGCCACGGGCAACATCATAATGCTCATTGCCAACAATGTTGGGATCCATGATACGGGAGGTCGAATCCAAAGGATCCACAGCTGGATAGATGCCCAGCTCAGCAATAGCACGGGAAAGTACAGTGGTGGCATCCAAATGGGCAAAGGTAGTGGCAGGAGCAGGGTCAGTTAAGTCATCAGCAGGCACATAGATAGCCTAGGGTAAGTCAAGAACCCATGAAAAATACTATAAGCCAAAGTTAATTCTATTTAAAGCCATTCCCTTTTCTGAGCTCTCCATTATGTCACACCATTTTATTTGAGACAAACTCTCACTATGTAAATTAGGCTGGCCTCAAACTGGCAATTCTCCTGCCTCAACCTCCCAAATACTAAGAGGATTACAGGCATGTACCCTATGAGGGTAAAGTCTATCTAAAAGAGCTGCTCATATATTAAGTGAACTTATAGATTATCTCTTATCTCTAAGACTCAGCAGAAAGATATTGGCATTCAATTCTGGGGGAAGAGACAAAAAATGTAACCCACCCTGGCCTTAATACAACAGATCCTCCCTGCCTTGGCCTCCCTAGTGCTGGGATTATCAGCCAGAACCACCATGCCCACTCATTGTCATTCTTTTCATCCTACATTTAGCTCCAATGAAACCAGCTTTCAAAGATAAAAGCAATAGGTGGGCACCAGTTCATCATGTCTGTAATACTAGCTACTCAGGAGGCTAAGATCTGATGATCCAAGTTTCAAGTCAGCCTGGACAGCCAAGTCTGAGAGACTCCAATTAACCACCAAAAACAACCCAGAAGTGGAGCTGTGGCTCAAGCGCTAGATTTGAGCAAAGTTCAGGGACAGTACCCAGGTCCCGAGTTCAAGCCCCAGGACCAGCAAAAACTTTTGTTTTTAATTTAAAAACATTCCTATACTACACCACAGTAGTTAATTAAAATGAATCATGAGGGATGAAGGTGTAACTCCAATGATAAAAAATATGCTTAATGCACAAGGCCCTGGAAGGTTAAACCTCTAACACCACAAAAAAGAATCAAAGTCACAATTTAGACACATTTTTATATAACTTTGCTATGTATACTATTTATATATACTTGAAATTTGTTACTTTAACACAGTAAATACTTAATGGTCAATTTCCATACAGCTGCAGACTTGGCTCACACTCACTACTACCTTTGTGATCTACATTTACACTGTCAATTAGAGTATTTTTTAACCTTTCATAGTCTTCAACATGTGAACAAAGTGTTTTACAGGTTATTTTTGAGATGTAAGAAATGCATTTTTATACCTCTCAACTTGCCTTTTACAAATTAAACCTTTATTCACTTAAAATTTTTCTTACCTGTACAGAAGTGATAGATCCCTTTTTGGTGGTGGTAATTCTTTCCTGCATAGTACCCATGTCAGTGGCTAGGGTAGGTTGATAGCCTACAGCAGAAGGGATTCTGCCCAATAAGGCAGACACCTAAAAAAAAGAACAAAGATCTTAAGTGTCTAGTGTACACAACTCCACACAAAGACCCCATGAACCAAAGATCTTCAAGGTTTTCCCCTTGTACCTCTGAGCCAGCTTGGGTGAAGCGAAAGATGTTGTCGATAAAAAGCAGTACATCTTGACCTTCTTGGTCTCTGAAGTATTCAGCCACTGTCAGTCCAGTCAGAGCTACACGGGCACGAGCACCAGGTGGTTCATTCATCTGACCATACACCAAGGCTACCTGTAGTAATCATACAAATCAGAAAACCTAGCAGAGGAAAACGGAAGCCAGTCTCCAAATCCCTAAACAAAATCCCCAATTAGAGAAACTACCACAGGTTCTCTCCATGTGTAAGTATATTTTGCTTGCAAATTTCTCTTCCCCGGCTGGGAAGGTGGCTCAGTGGTAGAGCGCTTGCCTTGCATGCATGAGGCACTGGGTTCGATTCCCCAGCACCACATAAGCAAAAAGAAAAAAAGCCGGAAGTGGCGCTATGGCTCAAGTGGTAGAGCGCTAGCCTTGAGCTGAAGAGCTGAGGGACAGCGCCCAGGCCCAGAGTTCAGGCCCCACGACCGGACCCAAAAATAAATAAATTCTCTTCCCTACTCAATGTGCATGCAATTCAAAAACCTAATGATAATTTCATATTTTTAAGACAAAATTCCTTACGTAGGAAGGAACTAATTCTGTAAGTAAAAGGCACAGAATAAGGTTAGTTGAGTTACATGAAACACCTCCAATCTCCTCCCTCAAGCTAGCTTTCAAATGACAGGACTATTTACCAAAAAGACAGGTGTAGAAAAGTAATTCCACATCAGAGGGAAAAAAAATGTACTTGTAATATTAGAAGTTATGAGATAGGACAGTATTTAACAGGAATTTCCTTTTATAGGTCCTGGGACATTAACAGGAAAATAAATGGCTTTGGCTGGCACAGTACTGTGTCAGTACTATGTGAAGTGGCATCATTCACTTCAGCAACTCACCTTGGAGGTAGCTTCTTTTAAATTGATAACGCCAGATTCAATCATTTCATGGTATAAGTCATTGCCCTCACGGGTCCTCTCACCAACACCAGCAAACACAGAGTAACCACCATGGGCTTTGGCAACGTTGTTGATTAACTCCATGATCAGTACTGTCTTGCCAACTCCAGCACCACCAAAAAGCCCTAGGGGAAGTTAAATATTTAAGAGCTCTGTAGTCTCAAACTGAACCAACTTCTTTTCCATCTTTTCTCTTCTCAGGAATGGCATCTGGCTTCAGCAAACTCAGAAGAACGAAAGTCAGAAGCTACTCATCAGTGAAGAATATCAACACCCACTCATGACATGGCATGATTTCCCCCCATATTAGTTTTGGAAAACATGCACCCATCACTAGCATACCAATTTTGCCACCCTTGGCATAGGGAGCCAACAGATCCACAACCTTGATACCAGTCACCAGAATTTCCTGCTCAACACTCATCTCCACAAACTCAGGAGCCTCAGCATGAATAGCAGCAAATCTGTAAAAGTAAAGGAAATAAGAGGAGCTGTATCTGTTAGCCTAGCTGAAAGCAATTAATAGTCTTAACTAATTAAATGTACTTATCAATGCTCCTATCTAATCCTTTTTAGATAAGTTGTCCTCTAGCATCTAACTTAATTTTCAGCAATAAAAGACTTAATTATCTCAGAAGCCAACAATCCCATTTCCTGACAACTTCAACTGTCACAAAGCTTTTCTATTACCTAGTTAAAGACATCCTTTCACATACCAATAGGAAAACCAAAGACCTTTCCAGTTTTAGAAAATCTTCAACTTAAGCAATAAACCCAAGCTTTATATAACCAAATGGGTTCCTATAATTACAATAATAATAATAATTACAAATCTGTATCTTTGCTTTAGGGAAAAAAATGCAATGTGTGATTTTAATTGAATGAATCAGCACCAAGTTTTTTCAGCAGGAAAATTCTTCTTGCCACCTAAGTGTATAAAACTGCAAGAAAAAAACCAGTTCCTCTGTGCACAGATGAGCAAGAGGTACTACTTACTGTTTGGTTTTGATAGGACCTCTCTCATCAATGGGTTCTCCAATGACATTCATGATTCTGCCCAACGTTTCTGGACCAACTGGAATTTTGATTGGTGCACCAGAATCCAATACTTTCTGGCCTCTAACTAAGCCTTCAGTACCGTCCATAGCAATGGTTCTTACTGTACTTTCCCCTGTTAGATAAAAGGCATCGCAAGGTTAGACGTATGGGCAAGCTGGTATTATAATATTTCAAGGTGGCTGGCACTAAGTATTTATAGGCTCCTTCTCAGGAACTAATTGTGGCTTCAGCAAATTCAGAAGAACGAAAGTCACTTTGATAAAAATCATCATAGAAGGAGTATAGCCTTGTTTCCAGATATTTCAGCTAATCAAAGTCTTCACTACTCCTAAAAATTCTACTTACCCAAATGCTGGGCCACTTCCAAAACTAGCCTGGTGTCCCTGCCTTGCACTTCCAGGGCATTTAGAATAGGTGGTAATCCCTCATCAAACTGGACGTCCACTACTGCACCGATGACCGCCACGATTCGTCCAGTGGCTGCGCCAGCCTTAGGCGACGGAGACGTTTGCGCTGCATAGTCTCTGGCTAACGGACAAAAAAGAAATTGAACAGAACTAGAGTCAGGACGACTAGAGGTCAGCGGATATCCGACTTTCCCCCACCAAGAGAAGCAAATTCAGCCCAAGCTCAGCCATTTTCCCTTTGGACGAAAGGCGTGTCCAGAAGAGCCACTCAGCAATAGACCACACGCCTGAATTAGCCTTCCCGTCCTTATACACAAAATCCGTTATTATTGAGTTCCGGACAGCCTTTCCTCGAGAAGGTCAAGGCACCTGCCTACCACTTTTCCGTCATACTGAGCTCCACTCTCAAAATTCGAACGGCACTCGTCGAATAAATCTCCAACGAGTGACCTGTTCTTGTTATTCCGCCAATAGAGGGCAGTTCACTGCCCGTACGCATCCTTTTGGCACCACGGATGCTTTAGGCCCCAACTACAACAGGCCCCCACCTCAAGGTCATAGGGAAGACGGTAACGACCCAGGCTCCTGGAAGAATACGCTTACCGGGCTGGACCGCTGCTGGGGCAGTCCTCAGCAAAAACTGTGCTTGGGGTAACGAAGCTGAAGGGCTGAGTCCCCGAAAAGCCCCGGAGGCCGACGCAGCGGCCACACGACCCACAAGACTCAACATGGCGGAGTCCGGGTGGAGACTGAGCGCGGCTGCTGTCCCTGCCGGCGGCTAGGCTGCAGTTGGGACGAGACCTAGTCTGCTCTATGCACAACCATTGGGCAACTTGGATGCTCATCATTCTTAGCACTGCTTCTATAGGTTAAAAATTTCTCATCTTCTTTGTCATTGGCCTAAACTGGTGCTAATCTAAAACTTCTTTTTTCATTGGAAGGGCCACCTTCCGAGCCTCGAAACGTAATTGGGCCATAGGAATGTCAGTTAGAGTTTTTGGCGGAAGTACGTCTTGGAAAAGGGCTAAGTTCCTGTTGGGAGTGAGAAGAAAGCATGTGGCCTATCTTTGCCCGTCCTTGGGCTCGCTCTTCAGATGTTCTGCGTTGGTTGACAGCCACGGAGGCGGGGTTATCGAAATGATGGCTGTTTGAGGCCACACTGAGGGTGACCCTGAAGAAGTCAGGGACCTTCTCAAACGTAAAAATATGGTTTTTCTATACGATAGTGAAATCCCTTGGTGCAATACACAAATACACAGATATTGGAGGGTGGGGGGGAGGCAGTCAGCAAGGACGGGCGCTGGGGGTTTATGCCTGTAATCCTAGCTACTCAGGCACAGATTTGAGGGTCACGGTTCAAAGCCAGTCGGGTCAGAAAAGTCCCAGTGAGACTTTTATCTCCAGGAATTAACCCTTCAAAAACCGGAAGTGGAGCTGTGGCTCAAAGTGATGAGGTACGGTCCGCTAATAGCAAATACAGGAGATATTAATTCATGTACTTCCTTTAAGATTAAGGGAACAAAAGTCATTTGGGGGAAAATGAAGCAGGATAATTTAGGGAAACTGAGACATGGTTGTAGGCAACTCAGAAATATGGTATCTAGAAACTTAGAAATGCTATCTTTGCTTCAAAGAGAGACAACTGAATGCATTCTTTCCTAAGGGATGCATTTCTCACCCAAGAATTCACAATTGCCAGACAGAATGCCCCAAAATGCATATAGCAGGGCAGGGTGTCTCCTCGTTTCCAGGATAAGCATCTGTTTTATGGCAGGATGCATTCTTACCTGGAAACTCAGAGAATAACACCAGGTGTAGTTAAAGCCAAGACAAAGCACCTAGCTCTGCATAACTTAAAGCCAGACCCCCTGCCTTTACCCTATAAATACCCAACAGCTCAAGGAGCTGTGTGTTTCTCTGGGTGTCTCCTTGTGTGTGTCTGTGTATGTGTCTTTGTGTCCCTCTGAGAGCACCCACACTGTGCTAGAGTGTGCCCCTGCCCTTCAGTTTGTCTGCTTTTTTGTCTGTCTGTTTCCTTGCTTGTTTACTTAATAAAGCTCTGCCAAGTTTTCTTATCATTGGGACTTGTCCAGAAATTCTTATTCTGCTATCAAAGTCAAGAACCCTAAGTGAAGAGTTCCTATATTTAAAGGAGAGCTTCACTAAACCTCACCTCTGTCTAGTGACAAAGTGGTAGAGTACTATAGCCTTGGCAAAAAGAGCTCAGGGACAGATCCCATGTCCTTAGTTTCAGCCACAGACTGAAAAGAAAAAAAAGAAAGAAAAAAAGAATTGGGGCTAGGAAGGTGGCTCAGTGGTAGAGCGCTTGCCTTGCATGCATGAGGCCCTGGGTTTGATTCCTCAGCAACACATAAGCAGAAAAAACCAGAAGTAATACTGTGGTTCAAGTGGTAGAGCACTAGCCTTGAGCAGAAGAGCTGAGGAACATCACCAAGGCTTAGTTCAGGCCCCACAACAGCTAGGGGAAAAAAGCCAGGCACAGGTGGTGCACGCCCCTAATCCTAGCTACTCAGGAGGCTGAGATCGGAGGACCACAGTTCAAAGCCAGCTGGAAATGGTCTTGTACAGGCTCAAGCAGTAAAGCGCTCTCCTTGAGCCAAAGAGCTGAGGGATAACGTCCAGGCCCAGAGTTCAAGCCCCATGACTGACAAAAAAAAAAACAAAACCACGGACTGGGAAGGTGGCTCAGTGGTAGAGTACTTGCCTTGCATGCATGAGGCCCTGGATTCGATTCCCCAACACCAAATAAGCAAAAGAATAAAAAGCCAGAAGTGGTGCTGTGGCTCAAGTGGTAGAGCACTAACCTTGAGCTGAAGAGCTGAGGGACAGCGCTCAGGCCCAGAGTTCAGGCCCCACGACCGGACTCTTCCCCCCCCCCCAAAAAAAAAAACAAAGCCAGCCTGGGCAGCAAAGTCCGTGAGCCTCTTATCTCCAATAAACTACTCAGAAAACCAAAAGTGGTGCTGTGGCTCAAGTGGTAGAGCTCTAGCCTTGAGCTGAAGAGCTGAGGGACAGTGCTCAGGCCCAGAGTTTAAGCCCCATGATGAACAACAAAAAGTCTCACAGATTTTTCTCTCGGCTGACTTTTAACTATTATCCTCAGATCTCAGCCTCTTGAGTAGCTAGCATTATAGGCATGAAACATTGGCATCTGGCAAGATTCAGAATCTTTTTTTTGGGGGGGGGTCTGGTCATGGGGCCTGAACTCTGGGCCTGGGCGCTGTCCCTCAACTCTTTAGCTCAAAACTAGCACTCTACCACTTGAGCCACAGCTCCACTTCATGCTTTTTTCTTTCTGCTTTATGTGGTGCTGAGGAATCGAACCCAGGGCCTCATGCATGCAAGGCAAGCACTCTACCACCGAGCCACCTTCCCAGCCCAAGATTCAGAATCTTTGACCAAAGAATGCAATAAGTTGTTGGTTCCTGCTTAGTAAAGTATAAAGGAGATGCAGAAGGGAGAAGAGGATAAATTTGGATCAACCTCAGATGTAAGAAAATTGCCCAAGGGGCTGGGAAGGTGGCTCAGAGGTAGAGCACTTGCCTTGCATGCCTGAGGCCCTGGGTTCCATTCCTCAGCACCACATAAGCAAAAAGAAAAACCCCAGAAGTGGTGCTGTGGCTCAAGTGGTAGAGTGCTAGCCTTTAGGTGAAGAGCTAAGGGACAGCGCCCAGGCCTGGAGTTCAGGCCCACCACTGGACCCAAAAAAAAAAAAAACAAGAAAATTTCCCAAGCCAGGCTGGTGGTTTACCTCTGTAATCCTAGCTACTCAGGAGGCTGTGCTCTGAGGACCACAGCTTGAAGCCAGCCGAGGAAGGAAAGTTTGAGAATCTTATCTCCAAATAACCACTAGAAAACTGGTACTGGTAGTGGAGCTCAAGTGGGAGAGCATTAGCCTTGAGCAAAAGAGCTCAGGAACAGCACCCAGGTCCAGAGTTCAAGCCCCACAATTGACAAAACAAAAAAATGCCCAAAGGGAGTAATTTTATTTGTGAAATATGGACAGAAAGTAGAAAAAATATTCTAAGCACTTATGTTGGCATTGGCGTAAAAGAGCATGTTCCTTATGTTTAATTAGAGGTAGTTTGAGTGGAGGGAGAGGCAAAAAGCCAGGATAGTGAAGATACAGAGAAACAAGATCCAGGTTTTAAAAGGAACTGTGCCAGGACTTGAACTCAGGCTCTCTCTCATGCAGTCACTTGGCTTTTTCCCTTTTCTTTTTTTTTGTTCGGTCGGTCGTGGGGCTTGACCTATGGGCTTGGGCGCTGTGCCTCAGCTCTTCAGCACAAGGCTAGCATTCTACCGCTTGAGCCACAGCACCACTTCTGGTTTTCAAGTTGTTTATTGGAGATAAGAGTCTCATGGACATTCCTGCCTGGGCTGGCTTTGAACTATGACCCTCAGATCTCAGCCTCCTGAGTAGCTAGGATTATAGGCATGAGCCACCAGAGCCCAGCTCACTTGGCTTTTTCTATTCACAGCCTTTGCTCCTCATTTCTGGCTCACCCATACCCCCTGCCTGGCTTAGTGGACATATCTTCAGGATTTGCCTGCCAAGGCTTGCTCTGATCCAGGATTCTCACCTAGGATTATAGGTGTGAGCCATCAAAGGGCACTGAGCTTAGAGCTTTATTTTTTGTGCTGGAACTAGGGTTTTGAACTCAGGGATTCCTGTTCTCTGTTGTCTTTGTGCTCAAGGCTGACTCTGCCACATGAACCACAGCTCCACTTCCAGCTTTTGTTTTGTTTTTGTTTTGTTTTGTTTTTGGTCGGTCGTGGGGCTTGAACTCTGGGCTTGGGCACTGTCCCTCAGCTCTTCAGCTCAAGGAGAACGCTCTACCACTTGAGCTATAGCGCCACTTCCGGTTTTCTGGTGGTTTATTGGAGATAGGAGTCTCACGGTCTCTCCTGCCTGGGCTGGCTTTGAACCGCGATCCTCAGATCTCAGCCTCCTGAGTAGCTAGGATTACAGGTGTGAGCCACCAGCGCCCGGCTAGCTTTTTTTTGTTGATCTTGAGTCTTGAACTCTGGGCCTGAGCACTGTCCCTCAGCTCTTCAGCTCAAGGCTAGCACTCTACCACTTGAGCCACAGCACCACTTCCAGTTTACTAGCAGTTAATTGGAGATAAGAGTCTCATGGACTTTCCTTGCCTGCTGGCTTTGAACTGTGATCCTCAGAGCTCAGCCTCCTTGAGTAGCTAGGATTACAGGCGTGAGCCACCGGCGGCGCCCGGCTTCCAATTATATTTTTACATTCCTATTTTCACTTATGCACTGCTGTTCCCAAATTTATCATACTGAAAACTCCTATCTCCAATTAACCAGTTTTTGCTGGAAGTAGAGCTGTGGCTTAAAGTAGTAGAAAATGAACTAGCCTTGAGCAAAAAAATCACAGGGAGGGCAGGAGTTGGCTCAGTGGTAGAGTGCTTGCCTTGCATGCATGAGGCCCTGGGTTCGATTCCTTAGCACCACATAAGCAGAAAAAGCCGGAAGTGGCACTTATGGCTCAAGTGGTAGGGCACTAGCCTTGAGCTAAAGAGCTGAGGGGCAGTGCCCAGGCCCAGAGTTCAGGCCCCAAGACCGACAAAAAAAAAAAAAAAAACCTACTCATGAGTCTGAGAGCTTAGGATCATGATTTGATGTCAGCCTGGGCAGAAAAAAATCATTTCCAATAAACTACCAAAAAGCCAGAAAGGGAATCTGGCTCAAGTGGTAAAACACTAGCGTTGAGTGAAAAAAACTGAGGGTCAGCACCCAGGCCCTGAGTTCAAGCCTGAAGACCAACACATACACAAAGACCTAAACTTACTTCAGAATCACCCAGATGTGATTAATGTTCTCATACTCTTTTAATTTCTGACTCAATAGGTCTATGTTAGGGCTTATCTCAGACCCATGAATCCACACAAAGAATCATGTGACTTTGATGACTTGAGAACTGTGGGGGTTCAAAGTAAAACAAGTGCCTAAAGATAAAGGGAACGGGGCTGGGAAGGTGGCTCAGTGGTAGAGTGCTTGCCTTGCATGCATGAGACCCTGGGTTCAATTCCTCAGCACGACATAAGCAGAAAAAAAAGCCGGGAGTGGCGCTGTGGTTTAAGTGGTGGAGCACTAGCCTTGAGCTGAAGAGCTGAGGGACAGCGCCCAGGCCCAGAGTTCAGGCCCCACGACCTAGACCCTATGAAATAAAAGCTCTCTTCTCTTTAACTTGTGACCACAGATACAGAGAAGAAAAAGCCATTGTATTTGAGAGGTTATGAAATTTAGGTTAGAGTTCTGGATAAATTCAATCCAGGTTAACACTATCAGTTTAGGAAAAAAATACCTGTTAAAAGCAAATCAAAAGGGGCTGGGAAGGTGACTCAGTGGTAGAGCACTTGCCTTGCATGCATGAGGCCCTGGGTTCAATTCCTCAGCACCACATAAGCAAAAGAAAAAAGCCAGAAGTGGTGCTGTGGCTCAAGTGGTAGAGCGCTAGCCTTGAGCTGAAGAGCTGAGGGACAACGCCCAGGCCCAGAGTTCAGGCCCCATGACTGAACCCAAAAAAAAAAAGCAAATCAAAAGGGGCTGGGAAGGTGACTCATTGGTAGAGCACTTGCCTTGCATGCATGAGGCCCTGGGTTCAATTCCTCAGCACCAGCTAAAAGAAAAAAGCTGGAAGTGGTGCTGTGGCTCAAGTGGTAGAGCGCTAGCCTTGAGCTGAAGAGCTTAGGGACAGTGCCCAGGCCCAGAGTTCAGGCCCCACGACCGGACCCCCCCCCCCCCCAAAAAAAAAAAAAAAGATTGGCAGTTAACAGTACTGACCACCTGTGTATTATCTGACATTTGGGTCCCAACTGCTTAAGTCTCAATGCCTTAATTTTTAAATTTGTCCAAATTATTGGCACTAACTTGATTCCTTACCACCAACAAATTACTCCTGGAATAGGTTTTTTTTTTTTTTGGGGGGGGGGGTGGTCAAGGGGCCTGAGGGCTATCCCTCAGCTCAAGGCTAGTATTCTACTACCTGAACTTCAGCACCACTTCCAGTTTTCTGGTATTTTATTGGAGATAGAGGTTCATGGCCAGGATGGGAATGTGGCTTAGTGGTTAAGAGTGCTTGCCTAGCATGCATGAAGCCCTGGGTTGGATTCCTTAGTACCACATAAGCAGAAAAGGCTGGAAGTGGTACTGTGGCTCAAGTGGTATAGTGCTAGCCTTGAGCTGAAGAGCTCAGGCCCAGAGCTCAAGCCTCAAGACTGACCAAAAAAGTTTTACAGCCTTTCCTACCGGGGCTTTGAACCAATATCCTCAGATCTCAGCCTCCTCAGTAGTTAGGATTATGTAAGCCACTGGCACCTGGCCTTGGAATAGTATTCTTGAAATGTACAAACTTAGCTATTTGTTTTCAAATTAATATGCTAAGAACCAAAAAAAAGGTATGCAATGTTTTTCACTAGTGACATTCAACATGAAATGATTATTTCAAGGAACAAATCTATTTAGATAAATGCATCTACCATTACAATTAAACCTACAAGTCTTAGTCGCAACCCCAAACTAAATCTAAGGCTTACAGCTTGAATCACCTAGAGCTAGAGTGGAAGTGTGTTTCAAGTAATAGAACTAGCGTAGAGTAAAAAAGCTTAGACACAGTACCAATACATACACACAGGCATGCAACCAGCAAAATGGATGAATGGGTTGACAGTTTAGCTAATGGACTGATTTCCAGCTTTTGTGTTGGCCCTGGGCCTTGAACTCAGGGAGGGCCTGGTTGCTGCCCTAGCTGGACTAGCAATCTACCATTTTAGCCACACCTTTTGGCTTTCTGGTGTTTAACTAGAATAAGTCTCATATTTTCCTACTCAGGTCAGCTCAGAATAAAATTTGATAGTTTGACAGCAGGCCACTGCTGGCTTTCATTTGTAACCCTAGATACTCAGGGGAGATTCAGATAGACAGGCAGGCCAAAAAAAATCTGAGATTCCATTTTCAAAAATAACCAGCCAGGTACCAGTGGCTCACAACTATAATCCTAGATACTAAGGAGGCTGAGATCTGAGGCTCGAAGTTCAAAGCCAGCCTGGGCAGGAAAGTCCTTGAGACTGACTCTTCTCTCAATGACTCACCATAAAACCAGAAATGGTGCTATGGCTCAAGTGGGAGAGCACTAGAGCCTTGAGCAAAAAGCTAGGCTGGAGGCCAAACTATATCCAAGTCCAAAAAGTTTCCCTTCCTTGTAACTAAAAATTATACTATATAGAGCATTACTTTAGCATTTTCCAAAGATTAAGCCATTGAAACACAGGACAGTTCTTCAGCATCTTATAAAAATGGTCGAAGCCAGGTGCAAGTATCTATCCTAGCTACTCAGGAAGCTAAGATCTGAGGACTGTAGCTTGAAGCCAACGTGGGCAGGCAAGTCTGTGAAACTCTTTTAACTCCAATTAATCACAAAAAGAAGGAAGTTGAGCTGTGGCTCAAACGGTAGAGTGCCAGCCTTGAAAATAAAAGCTCAGGACAGTTCCCAGGCCAAAAATTCAAGCCTTAGTACCAAAATAAGTTTTGAGTTTTCATTCTGAATACAGGGAGAAAAAGGCTTTTATTCTAAATATTCATCAATCTGGTATGAGTATCTTGTGTACAAATGCCTCTTCCATCTATTTTTCCCCGTGTCCTCAGAACTTTTGCTGCATGAAACACATGTCCTAAATATATAAAATATTTCTGATACAAAGCTAAAAGAAATACAGAAGCTATGAGGGAATGAAAACTGCCAAAATGCAGAAGCCCAAAAATGTATAGGAGGACAACACATTCAGCTTTATTTCAGTCAAATCACAACACCTTCTTTTCCAGCCACTGCAAAGTGCATCTACAATTTTCTATTACAGATCCACTTTATAAAGGTTTCCTGTGACATTACAGTAAGCCTTTTACTTTTCTTTAAAACAAAGCAGTCCCAATTCTACCTCAAAAGTAAAACTCCATTCCAGTAAATGGTAAATACATGAAAGTACAGTAACCAGACACTTAAAAGGACAGCCAAGAAATCTTCCAACAGTTTATTAGAAAGAATGTAGACATTTAAAAAAATCCCCACTGTCATGAACATAAATTGAGGTTTTTCAGCCCGGTTATAAGCTGAATCAAAAAAAAAAATAAAAAAACCCAATAGTGTATTAACATTTTCTCACTCATTTGCCATACTGACAGTGCAAATACAATCTGGTCTAAAATGTACATACTCTCAAGCAACAATGTACAGCTTTCTTTGTCCTCCATGCTAAGAGATGTAAAAGCTTAAGGGTCAAACAATACCAAATGTATAGGCTTCAAAAACCATCTAATTTAGGGCATTCACTAGTTTTAGCTAAGATACATCTGGAACACTGACAAAGTAATCATTTATATGCGATAATGTGAAGTAATTTTTTCGAAAAATAAACTTTAGTGAAACAATCTTGAAGGATACACCAGAGAAATGACACGGTTTATGTTTAAGGTGTCAGCCAATTTGTTTCAGTCACTTTTGAATCCATGTTCTGGGAATTTAAAATTTATTCATCTTTCTCTAAGTTGAGAACTTCCTATCTTGTCAGTAGCTAAGTTATGAGTAAAGGGAGACTTAGGTGAAATATTTTATTTATCACAATTGCTGTGATCAATTGCCTAGATGGACCTCAACAGCTTCATGAAATCTGGGAAATGTTCATGCATAAGGATATATTGCCTTAGCTGACTTAAAGTAGCCCCATACAATGGCACATTATCAACCCTTAGTGAAGCCTTTTTAAAAAAAACAAACAGGTTGAAAAATGGGTTAAAGAGGCAAATACAGCATCTGCCTTTAGAGCTATCAACTCAGGAATTTTCTCAATTATGAAATCTTGCAGAGAAATTTTCTTTCTCAAAATCCAGGTGATGACAATACTCCTTATTCCAGATCCGGCATTTCTGAAAAGATTTTTTTAAAAAACAATTAGTATAAATTATGAAGGAATACAGGGGCATTAGAACAGAATCTACCAGCACTTGTCTTGTATGCATGAGGCCCTCGGTTCGATTCCTCAGCACCACATAAGCAAAAAGAAAAAAAGCCGGAAGTGGCGCTGTGGCTCAAGTGGTATAGTGCTAGCCTTTAGGTGAAGAACTGAGGGACAGCGCCCAGGCCTGGAGTTCAGGCCCACAACCAGACCCCAAAAAACCCCCAAAACTTCAGAATTGGTAGACCCCGGCCCTCGGAAGTTTTATAGGGAAAATGTATTTCTTGACAAATTCCTCATTAGCTGAAATAATTTACTTTTTTTTCCTGCCAGTGCTGGGCTTGAACTCAGGGTTGGGGCACTGTCTGTGAGCCACTTTGTTCAAGGTTAGCACTCTATCACTTGAGCCACAGAGCCACTTCTGGCTTTTTGTTTTTTTTTTGTTGGTCATGGGGCTTGAACTCTGGGCCTGGGCGCTGTCCCTCAGCTCTTCAGCTCAAGGCGAGCGCTCTACCACTTGAGCTTTAGCATCACTTCTGGTTTTCTGGTGGTTTATTGGACATAGGAGTCTCAGCGTCTTTCCTGCCTGGGCTGGACCACCATCCTCAGATCTCAGCCTCATGAGTAGCTAGGATTACAGGCATGAGCCACCTGTGCCCGGAACCTTTTCTGTTTATATGGAACTGAGGAATCAAAACCAGAGCTTCATGCATGTTAGGCAAGCACTCTATACCTCTAAGTCACATTCAAAACCAGGGCTTCATGCATGTACGCAAGCACTCTACCTCTAAGTCACATTCCCAGCCATCAAATTATTTACTGCACATTGTGTTTTCTAATCAACATCAAAAACTAAAATTTTCTTTCCAAAATTTGACAACGACAGGGAAAGGGCTGGGAAGGTGGCTCAGTGGTAGAGCGCTTGCCTTGCATGCCTGAGGCCCTGGGTTCGATTCCTCAGCACCACATAAGCAAAAAGAAAAAAGCCAGAAGTGGCGCTGTGGCTCAAGTGGTAGAGTGCTAGCCTTGAGCTGAAGAGCTGAGGGACAGCACCCAGGCCCAGAGTTCAGGCCCCATGACTGAACCCCCCCCCCAAAAAAACAAAAAAACTAAATTTTTCTTTCCAAAATTTGACAATGACATCTCTAGATTTCAAATTCCCTGTGATGTAAGACACTACCGCATAAACATATTTTCAACAAAGACACTTACTTTCATCATCACTGTCTTGTGAATCCTGTAGAGAGGAAATACAAAGTTACCCAACTGAAGAAATATTCTTTTCCTAATAGATTTTTTAAAAATTGTATTTCTGACTAAAGAAGCATAAATATGAGTATTTTAAGCCTAGAAATTTCATTATTGGACTTAAGATGTAGTTTACTTAAGGTGATGGGATGTATAATTGAGGACCTATTTTCCTATAAAAACTCACCTTTTGGGGGTAACAATGTTCAAGAGGAAGTGTACTCATTACCTCACTCATGTAACTGTAACCCTCTGTATAGTATCTTTACAATAAAAAATTAAAAAAAAAACAACTCACCTTTTGACTTATTCCTTAAATTTTCTTGTTATTCAATAAAGGGAAAAATGGTTTGACACAAAAAGCCAATAGAGTATCAGAAGATAATGAATTCTAATTCTAGATCCTGAAAGTCTTAAGTATTTCCCAAACCTTTCTGGAAAATATTAACAGGATTCCAGAGGGGGAAATGTTAAAAGACAGTCAATCTATCTACCTGATAGATTCACAATGCCTGTTTATTACAGTAACTGAACACAATCTATACCCCACAGCACTGATTCTAGCCAATGAGCCTAGCACTGTACAAACTCCCAATAAAAAAACATGCTTTTCAACTTACTGTAGCCCTAAAGTCAACTGCTTTACCCCCTAATACAACTTCTAAGGGGGGGAGGGGCATTGCTAAATAAGGATTTGGACTCAGGGTCTTGGCTCTTGCTTTACTATTATTTGTTCACAGTTAAAGGTCTACCATTTGGGCCACCCCTCTAGTCCAGCCATTTTGATTGTTAACTGGGGGTAGTGTCTCGAAGACTTTTCTTCCTGGGCTGGCTTCAAAACATAATCCTCCTGGAGTTTGAGCCACCAGTGCCTGATCTCTAATGAGATGTTCACAGAAAAACAAACTAACAAGTAGCAAAACAACAACAAAAAATCTATACAAAAGGACCTATAAATGCATCTTTCTCATTATCAGTATAAACAGATAAAAGAAGACAGACTTACATCATCTGCTCCATCCACTTCTGGTAAATCTACATCCTCATCACCACCCATGTTGTTCATCATCTATTTGAAGAATAAAAATTAGTTTTAAAGATGGATGTTAAATCAAGTCCTAGTTATTAAAGGGGCACACTCCATTCCCACAAAAACCGAAGAAAAAAACTTTAGTACTTCCTTATAGGTAATTATGCAAAGTCTTGAAAACTTATAAGAAAATAAAGTTTTCCTCAAAGGAAAGTGAATTTTCTTTTTTATTAGTCCTGGGGCTTGAAGTCAGGGCTTGGGCACTGTTCCCAAGAGTTTTTTGCTGAAGGCTAGCACTCTATTACTTGAGCTACAGTGCCACTCCTGGCTGTTTATGTGGTACTGAGGAATCAAACCCAGGGCTTCATGCATGGTAAGAAAACAATTTACCACTAAGCCACATTCCCAGCCCAAAGCAAAGTGAATTTATTAAAATTCATTCAGTAGCATATATAGGGAAACATTAAAATTATACACGAGTCCTTAATCCCCATTTCCTATATAGGGACCAAGAACTGTTCCTTTTTTCTCTACTTTAATTCTGCTATCTATATTACAGTATTCCAATTTAAAGACATAATAAATTATAATATTTAGAGCTGATGTCTTTGGCTCATACCTGTAATCCTAGCTACTCAGTAGGTTGAGATAAGAATGCTATTACCAAGCCAGCTTGGGTAGGAAACTGTGTGAGACTCTCATCTCCAATTAACCAAAAAGAAAAGCTGAAAGTGGAGCTGAGGCTCAGGTGCTACAGTGTCAGCATTAAGTGAAAAAGTTAAGGGACAGTTGTCCTGGCCCTGGGTTCAAGCTGAAATACTGGCAGTGGCAACAGCAACAGCTGCAGTAAAAGGAGGAGGAAGAAGAGGAGGAGGAAAGAAGAAGAGGAGGAGGAGGAGGCGGCAGTGACGGCATGGTGGCAAGAAGCAAGGAGCAGCAGCGGAGGAGGTGGAAGAAGAAGAAAAAGCTGCTATGGGGTCTTGGTGGCTCACAACTATAATCTGAGATCTGAGGATTGCAGTTTGAAGCTAGCCCAGGCAGTAAAAGTCCAAGAGATTCTTATTTCCAATTAATCACCAAAAAGCCAAAAGTAGAGCTGTGCCTCAAGTAATAAGAGTGCTAGCTTTGAGAACTAAAACTCAGGGACACACACAAAAGATGAAGTTAGAAACATTAGTTGTAAACTAAAAATATCCCTATAAAACATTTGAGTATGACTTTACCATTATTGTTATAGCCCTAAAATGTAAAGCCAATTATATTCATGCTGCAAATAATCTGCCTTGATGTGCACACAAACACAGAATGGTTTTGAGAAGGAAGTGTCTATATGAATACATAGTAAATGAATGTACACAGGTAACATGTAGAGAATGACTTACCTCAGAGAAACGATCAAAATTAGACATGTCTTCGTCTGAATCATCTTCCCAGTCTTTCCAATTATTGAAATCCACACTGAGCCAATTAAGCTGCATATGAACACACAAACCTGTTAATCTGTACCTTAAAACATTTTTTTGGGCTGTAGGCTCACACTCATTAAATATTGTTCCATGAAACTTTTATTTTAGTTGTCAAACTTTTATTCATTATTTCTGCTAGTCCTGGGGCTTGATCTCAGGGCCTGGGCATTGTCTCTAAGTCTCTTTTGCTCAAGGTTAGCACTCTGTACTTGAGCCACAGCACAATTTCTGCCTTTTTCTTTGTATGTGGTACTGAGGAATCATGCATGCTAGGCAAGCAATCTACCACTAAGCCACATTCTCAGCCCTTGTTAACCTTTTTTTTTCTTTTTGTCATGGGACTTGAACTTGGCCTGAGCTCTTCAGCTTAAGGCTAGCACTCTACCACCACTTGAGCCATAGTGCAACTTCCAGTTTTCTGGTCATTTATTGGAGATTAAGTCTCATGGACTTTCCTGCCCAGGCTGGCTTTAAACCGCAATCCTCAGATCTCAACCTCCTGAGCAGCTAGGATTACAGGCATGAGCCACCGGTCCCCAGCCTTTTCACCTTTTTTAATACAGAAAAAAATTCACTGGTAGGGGCGGGGAAGGTGGGTCAGTGGTAGAGTGCTTGCCTTGCATGCATGAGGCCCTGGGTTCGATTCCTCAGCACCACATAAGCAGAAAAAGCTGGAAGTGGTGCTGTGGCTCAAGTGGAAGAGCGCTAGCCTTGAGCTGAAGGACAGCACCCAGGCCCAGACTTCAGGCACCATGACTGACAAAAAAAAAAGAAAAAAATTCACTGGTAGAAGTTATTACTGGAATTACTTTATTTGGCAAGCATCTACATTCCCATATGATAGCCAAGTAAATTCTCAGATCTCAGCCTGAGTAACTAGCACTACATGTGTGAACCACCAGTGCCTGGATATATATATATATATATTTTAATCAATGTACTATTCCATTTTATCTCCTTACTTCCTCCTCCTCTTTTACTTGCAATAGGATCTAATTTGACCTTGTCTGGAATTGATAGATCCTCCTGCTCTCTCTACCTTCTGGTTCAGGTAAATGCCAACTACACTTTTTGTGTTGTGCTGGGTACATCCTCAGCTCCTAAATCTATCTCTTGAATATAAAAGATTTTGCTTCTACTAGTGACCACAACTGATGGATAAGTTGAAAGGCATATGGAATACGAGCCATGGTACTTAGTGGATAAGTAATGTTTTCATAACATTTTTCCAATCCTGGGGCTTGAACTCAGGGCCTGGGCACTGTCCCTGAGCTTCTTTTCCTCAATGTTAGCATTCTACCACTTGAGCCACAGCACCACTTCCAGCCTTTTCTGTTTATGTGGTACTGAGGAATCAAACCCAAGGCTTCACGTGTGCTAGGCAAGCAGTCTACTACAAAGCCACATTCCTAGCCCTTTCATAAACCTTGAAAAATAAAAAAATAAAAAAAAATAAGAAAGTGAAAACCTACCTTTGCCCTTTCTTTTGTTAACCTAGGCCATGACTGGCCAGATTCTCCTTTTCTTAAACAACATAAAATTGATCTGTCTGTTCTTTTATGCTTGGAATCCTAAAAAGAAAAGCACCAATTAAATCTTCAGGACTACTACAGGATGAAAATAGCTTGTTTATTATATCTTTTTGTTTGTGGTACACATATTCAAATTTAGTAAGAAAGACAAGTAACCTATACTTGATATACATTCAGCCTTTTTTGTTTTGGGCATGTCCACATGCACCTACTGAGGCTGGTGTCCCTAACTCTCACATTTATCTGCCTGGTGGCTTCAAACCTTGTTCCTCAGATTTCAGCCTTGTAAATGAACTACTAGTACCTGGTCCTGCTACTGTTTTCACAGTCTCACTCCAATGAATAAAAATTCTTCCCTTAGCCTCCCAAGTGCTGAGAATTATAGGTGTGGTGTGTAAGTGCTCTCATGCCCAACTCTTTGTTTTTGTCCGTTGTGGGGCTTGAACTCGGCCTGGACACTGTCCCTGAGCACTTCAGGTCAAGGCGAGTGCTCTACCACTTGAGCCAAAGCACTACTTCTGGCTTTTTGTTCCCCATTTATGTGGTGCTGAGGAATCGAACCCAAGGCCTCATGCATGCAAGGTAAGCGCCGAGCAACCACTGAGCCACCTTCCCAGACCTCTTGCTTAACTCTTATTGCTCTACTATTTGAGCCACAGTGCCATTTCAGGGATTTTTTTTAATTTAATTTTTTATTGTGAAAATACTGTACAGAGGGGTTACAATTACATGGGCAAGATAATGAGTACATTTCTTATCAAGCATTGTAGCCTCCTACTTTGTTTCCCCTTCCCATCCTCCCCCCACCCCCACCAAAGTTGTAAAGTTCGTTTTCAACATAATGACTTGTACTTATCGTCGCACATTTCAGGGATTTTTAAAAAAAAGTTTATTGGAGATATGAGTCTCAAAGACTTTCCCAATCCTCAAATCTCAGTTCCCCAAGTAGGTAAGATTATAGGTGTGAGCCACCAGCACTCCACAGTAGCTCTTATTTATTTTTTGAAGGTCCTGGGGCTTGAACTCAGGGCCTGGGCACTATCCCTGAGCTTCTTTTGCTCAAGGCTAGCACTCTACCCCTTGAACCACAGTGCCTTCTGGCCTTTTCTGTTTGTTTATGTGGTATTGAGGAATCAAATCCAGGGCTTTATGCATGTTAGGCAAGCATTCTACCACTATACCATCTTCCCAGCCCTAGTAGCTCTTATTTCTTTTTTTTCTTTTTTGTCAGTCATGGGGCTTGAACGCTTGGGCACTGTCCTTGCACTCTTCAGCTCAAAGGCAAACATTCTACTGCTTGAACCACAGCGCCACCTCCAGTCTTCTAGTGGTTTATTGGAGATAAGAGTCTCATGGACTTTCCTTCCTGGGCTGGCTTTGAACTGTGATCCTCAGATCTCAGCCTCCTGAGTAGGATTACAGGTGTGAGCCACCAGCACCCGGCCTAGCTCTGATTTCTCTTTTTTGAGTCCAGTCGTGGGGCCTGAACTCTGGGCCTGGGCACTGTCCCTCAGCTCTTCAGCTCAAGGCTAGCGCTCTACCACTTGAGCTACAGCGCCACTTCTGGCTTTTTTCTTTTTTCTCTGGCTTTTTTCTTTTTTCTTATGTGGTGCTGAGGAATCGAACCCAGGGCCTTGAGCATGCAAGACAAGCGCTCTACCACTGAGCCACCTTCCCAGCCCTAGCTCTGATTTCTTTACAGATTAAAATGTCCTTGACTACTAACAAGTTTACACTACCCAACTGCAAACCCTACAAAAGATCCTAGTTAAACCTAGTGCTTTTATCGTTCCTGTGCAAAGTGAATTAAACCTTGAAAAATATGTAATATGATACTAGTACAGAACAGTTAAAAGACTTTTAGGTAAGATAAGGAATCCTTTAAGACTACTGCTGAATTCAAACAACAGTAGGAAGACCTAAGTAGAAAAGGAAAATAGTACAAGATGTAAGTAGTCTTTAAACTATTATCATAAACAGAATTAGTTCTTCCTGCAATAACACTTGACACACATTTCCTTATACCTTAAAACAAAAGAGTGGCTTACTTACGTTTGGATCAATACAGTGAAAAAGATCAATTTCATTTAAATGTTTAAAATTGTCACTCCCTCCAAGACAACTGTATGTAAAAAAAAAAGTTTCAGTTAAAATAAAACAACAACAACAAAAAATTCAGTTGCTCGAAATTCCAATGATGTAAAATAGTAATTTACCTGAAAGTAAGTTTGGATTTTTCAAAGTTTACATTAACATCTTTACTGTCTTCAACACAAAATTCAATGAAGACATAGTCCCTTCGATCGTACCATTTCGCAGAAGCAGGCTGCCTACAAAGGGAGAAAAACCAGAAAGTCAAGCTGCAATTCATTAACTAAGTATTTACATACCTCCATGTTTGGCACATAATGTTTCTCTACTCCATGGTAACATCATTATCTTTACTTTTCCTCAATAGCTATATTCCAACTTAAAAGTAAGCTCTAACAAAGTTTAGATGAACATCAGTTTCATAAGGGTTTTTGTGACAAGTGTTTTAGAATGTCTAAAACGAACATTAAAGGCAAATACACTCAAGTATGGTTGATTAACAGACACAATGAAGATCATGTGCAAAAGAATTTTCTTTAGGCAAGTTACTTGACATAAATGTTTAGTCCTGGCTACCTAGGGGCTTGATGCAACAGTACCATACTTCTTGGGCTGGGAAGGTGGCTTAGTGAGTGGTAGAGTGCTTGCCTTGCATGCATGAGGTCCAGCGCTACATAAGCAGAAAAGGCTGGAAGTGGCGCTGGGCTCAAGTGGTAAAGTGCTAGCCTTGAGCTGAGGGACAGCGCCCAGGTCCAGAGTTCAGATCCCACAACTGACCAAAAAAAAAAAAAAAAAAAGCACGTATTTCTCTTTTTGGTGCTTGTACTGGGGTTTGAACTCAGGGCTGGGGCACTATCCCTGAGCTGTTTTGCTCAAGGTTAGCACTCTGCTGCTTGAGCCCCAAGTCCACTTCCAGCTTTCTGGTGATTGTCTGGAAAGACTCTCATGGACATGCCCAGCCTAGCCTGACTTTGAAGTGTGATCCTCAGATCTCAGCCTCCTGAGTAGCTAGGATTATGGACATGAGCCATCAGTGCCCAGTTATCCCTGAGGTTTTTTTTTTTGCTTGAAGCTAGCACTCTATTGCTTGAGCCATAGATCCACATTTGGCTTTTTGGTGGTTTACAGATAAGTCTTATAGACATTTCCTGCTTAGCCTGGCTTGAACCATGATCTTCAGATCTCAGAATCCTGAGTAGGATCACAGGGGTGAACCACACTGGTGCCATCCTGACATATGTTTTACTAATTATTGTGCTCTCAGATGTGTTATTTTCAAACTGAAGTTTTTTTTTTATTAACCCTGTGCATTAGCATCATTTTCCCAACAGACAAATGTACTGCAACACATGTGCAAATAAAAGACATGGATATGGTTTTTACTATCTCTTGGTGGCAGTGTTGGCCTAGTATACATAACAAGGTTCTAGCTTGGAGCTCCAACACTATCTAAATCCAAAATGACCTAATGAATAAAAATATTAACAAATGAGGGCTGGGAAGTTGGCTCAGTGGTAGAGCACTTGCCTTGCATGCCTGAGGCCCCAGGTTTGATTCCTCAGCACCACATAAGCAAAAAGAAAAAAGCCAGAAGTGGCGCTGTGGCTCAAGTGATAGGGCACTAGCCTTGAGCTGAAGAGCTGAGGGACAATGCTCAGGCCCAGAGTTCAGGTCCCACAACCGGACCAAAAAAAATAAAAATTAACAAATGATACTCCTTTGCAAAATTCATTTTTCCTCTGGAGCACTTTATTCTAAGAAATTGTTTAAAAATCTATTCAATTAAGCAACAAGAGCTGGGCACCTGTGGATCACTTTTTTTTGGTCGGCTGTGGGGCTTAAGGTCTGGGCCTAGGCACTGTCCCTGAGCTCTTCAGCTCAAGGCGAGCGCTCTACCACTTGAGCCACAGCACCATTTATATCTATGGCTCACTTCTGCAATCCTAATTAAGAGCCTGAGATCTGAGGATCTAGGTTTGAGGCTATCCCAAGCAGCAAAGTCTCTGATTAACATCTCCAATTTACCCACAGAAAGGTGTAACTGGAGTGCTAGCCTTGAATGGAAAAAGCTAAAGGACAGCACACAGGTCCTGAGTTCAAGCCCTAACCAGCCCCAGTAGCACTGCACACCATGCACACCCACAGCCTGATGTGATGTCTGTTTCTTTCTTTGCCAGTCCTGGGGCTTACCCTCAAGGTTTGGGCACTGTCCCTGAGCTTCATTTCCATCCCCATCCTGATGTAATGTTTCTTGTATTTGTAATCCCAGCAATAGGTAAGCTGATGTCAGGATGGACTGTATAGCAAAACACTAATCTACCCAGGCATTAAAGACTGTAAGGCAGGGCTGGGAAGGTGGCTCAGTGGTAGAGTGCTTGCCTTGCATGCATGAGGCCCTGGGTTCGATTCCTCAGCACCACATAAGCAAAAAGAAAAAGCTGGAAGTGTTGCTGTGGCTCAAGTGGTAGAGCGCTAGCCTTAAGCTGAAGAGCTGAGGGACAGCACCCAGGCCCAGAGTTCAGGCCCCACGACCGGACCCAAAAAAAAAATAATAATAAAGACTGTAAGGCTCTTTTTTTTTTCCAGGCAGAAAAGAGCTTATTAGGGGGAAAGCAAACTGCCCGCCTGCACAAAATGGAGACATGCAGAGAAAGTGAGGGGAAGGAAAAAGAAAGAGCTGTGAGATTCTTATCACCAATAAATTATTAAAAAGCCAGAAGTAGAGCTGGCTTAAGTGGTAGAGCGCTCGCCTTGAGTTGAAGAGCTGAGGGACAACGCCCAGGCCCAGAGTTCAAGCCCCACAACCGACAAAAAAAAAAAAAAAGACCAAAGAACAACAATTAAATCCAAGTCTGATATTGGTTGTCATGTTATCTAGGATCCTAGTACTCTGGATATTGAAATCTGAGAATTCAAAGCAAGGCTGGGCTGAAGTCAATGAGACTATCATCTCCAATTAAATGGCAGAAAACTAAAACTGGGGGCATGGCTCAAGTGGTATAGACTGGATGGGTAGAGGGAGTTAATAGCATCAGGCTTGTAGTTTTATGCCTCTGTTCTGGCATGCGTGCACACACATCCACACCCCCCACACAAAAAGATCTACTTTTATAAATCTTTACAGGACTGCAAATATGGTAACATGGTAAGCATAAGATAGAAAAATACTTCAACTTTTTTTTTTTTGGCCAGTCCTGAGGCTTAAACTCAGGGCCTGAGCACTGTCCCTGAGCATTTTGCTGAAGGCATAAAAAGCTACAATGACACTTCTGGCCTTTTCTGTTTATATAGCACCAAGGAATTGAACCCAGGGCTTCACACATACTAAGCAAGCACTCTACCACTGAGCCACCTTCCCAGCCATTTTAATCTATTTGTGTGTGTCTGCATGTTTGTTTAAGTACACCAGTCCTGGGGTTTGAACTCAGGTCCTGGACTCTGTCCCTGAACAACTTTGCTCAAGGCTGGCACTCTACTTCTTGAACTACAACTCTTTGAGCTATGCCCTATAGCCCCATGCTATAGTACTTGATGTACATCAAGATTTTTTTTTTTTGGGCTAGATATCAGTAGTTCACACCTGAGCCACTGATGAGATCAGGAAGATCTTGCTCAACTTAGGTCAGCTCAGGGATAAGTCCTTGAGCTCCATTTCCAATTGCTCATAGTTCAAAACCCCACTACTCTCAAAATAAAGCAAAAAGTCCTTTTATGAGCTTATTAAACTTTATTAGATTAACTTATTAAATTATTAGATTGTAAGACTAATGTACCTGTACGTTTCATGCTTGCTGGCAGGTAAACACTCTACCACACTAAGCCACATTTCCAGCCCTCTATAAACATTTATAATGAGACTACTTTAAGATTTATAGCCTAGGGGCTGGGAAGATGGCTCAGTGATAGAGTGCTTGCCTTGCATGCCTGAGGCCCTGGGTTCGATTCCTCAGCACCACATAAGCAAAAAGAAAAAAGCTGGAAGTGTTGCTGTGGCTCAAGTGGTAGAACGCTAGCCTTGAGCTGAGGGACAGCGCCCAGGCCCCAGAGTTCAGGCCCCACGACCGGACCCCTCCCCCCCCAAAAAAAGATTTACAGCCTAGATGCACTAATCTTTTATATACCTCAAAATACATTTGTGTGTGTGTGTGTGTGAGGCTAATCCTGGGGCCTGAACTCAGGGTCTGGGTACTTTCCTTGAGCTCCTTTTGCTCAAGGTTAGCACTCTACCACTTGAGACACAAATGGCCTTTTCTATTCATGTCGTATTGAGGAAATTAACCCAGGGCTTTATGTGTGCTAGACAAGCATTCTATCACTAACTAAACCACATTCCCAGCCCACCTTTAAATTTTTTTTTTTATTGAGATAAGGTCTTCCTATGCAGCCCAAGCTGGTCTTCAACTGAACATTCTATTCCCATGCTCTCCTGAATACTGAGGTAATAGGTATGTGTCACCACACCCAGCCTCCAAAGTATCATTAAATATCAAGATATATGATGGGTGCTGCTGTCTCACACCTATAATCCTAGCTATTTTAGAGGCTGAGATTTTAAGATTACTATTTGAAGTCAGTCTGGGCAGAAAAAAAACATTGAGACTCTTTATCTTCAATTAACAAGCAAAAATGGCATCAGTGAAAAAAAGCAAAGAGCCTAAGCCCCAGGATAACACATAAACTTGCATGCAGTGTGCATGTGAGCCCAGGCTGGCCTCGAACTCTCAATCCTCATGCTTTAGATTCCTTAGGGTTGTGATTACAGACCTGCACTAACATACCCAGGTAGAAGTACTGATTTTAAAAATAAAAAACAAAACTAATATTTAGTAAAGAAATTATCAGGGCTGGGAAGAATTTATCTGTGGTAGAGTGCTTTCCTTGCAATGCATGAGGCCCTGGGCTCGATTCTTCAGCACCACATAAGCAGAAAAGCTGGAAGTGGCCCTGTGGCTCAAGTGGTAGAGCACTAGCCTTGAGCTTAAGAGCTGAGGGGCAGCGTCCAGGCCCAGAGTTCAAGCCCTATGACCAACAAAAAAGAGAACTGGTACATTTATTTCTATTGGTAGATGCTATCAAAGGCCCTACCTATAAGTGTCTGAAAGCAACCTCATTCTTTGCTCAGAGAAAGCCCAAGATGCTTTTAAAATTTCAGGTCTGTCCAGCAGTTGTACTAAGTTTTTTCTGGAAAGGCAATCTGAACAAACAGGATAGAATCATACTTCCTAAGGTAATGTTATGATGGACCAGAACCTCAGAAGAATGCATAAAGCTGCTGCTGCCTTAGAGCATTTAAAATCTGGGGGGAGGGGCTGGGAAGGTGGCTCAGTGGTAGAGCGCTTGCCTTGCATGCATGAGGCCCTGGGTTCGATTCCTCAGCACCACATAAG